>NW_020656077.1:865442-922304 GCF_003589595.1 Hyposmocoma kahamanoa
AAACAATTTAGATAAAAGCATTTTTTTTAATAACTAACAACGTGAATTCAAAGAGGAACTAACGCAAGAACTACTTACTTACCTATTACTTACGTATTGGAGCTGCTAACTTGAATTATGCAGATATTTGAGAAGGGCTTACAAAGTAATTGAGTATACGGAGACGCTGGCTTGTCCCTATCAATTTTACGTTAGTGTCCTCTTAATTTAAGGCAGTACAGTCGAGAATAGAGCATATTTACTTTTATTTACGGCGGTTCTTAGGTCACGGCTCTAAATTTATTGACTTGATTTTTTCCGGCATTTTTGGGGGTTCCCCATAGTAATAGCCGTTTATTTTATTGATTGCTATCACCTCATGCATTTGACCCTTTGACTCAATAAACAGCCAGTATGGCTATTTTCTCAAATGTGTTGTTCTTTTTAGTTTTTTTTTATGATACCAAGTGAAGGGACGATCAAATCGTGACCTGGAAGAGAGGCCTGGTGGTCATGTCTAATAGCTTTAAATCGTATAGACCTGAGGCACTGTCACTGCGTCCATCACCCTGAGACATAAGTTGACATGTCCCACGTGCCTGTAATTTCACCAGCACTTAACTTACCATTCGAAACCAGCAGTAAAGCTCCTTGTGAAAGAGTTCGTTCAGGTTGGTACTGCTGCTTTACCTATTTCTGCAACCAAGCAGTAATGTGAGCATTATGGTGTTCCGGTTTTGAAGTGTAAGGGTGCTGGTAGTGGTAATAAATTACAGGCGCATGGGGCTTGTCAACTTATGTTTCAGGGTGACAAGCGCCGTAACAGTGCCTGCCAGATCTTTGCGATTTGAAGCTCTGAGTGACACTGCTAAGGAAAGGCGTGTAGCTTGATATTATAAAAAAAAATCCGAAACGCAGTAACTCTAAAGTAAAGCAAGGTGACAAGTACTTCCTTAGACGAACTACTACTACTAGTTAGTGGATATTGGTCTTTTACATACATGGTCACAGATTACGTTATTGAATGAAACAGGATGGATTTTAGTGATATTAATAATATAAGTTTAGATTAATAACGGTATGTTTTGTTTTAAATTTTTGTTTTTTAATTCTGGTTGATTTTCTTATTTTATTGTTGTAGTTGTTTCTAAATTGCTGTGGCGCCATGGTAAATACCGTTATGTTACACTTTTTTGTTATTGAATAGATAAATAAATAAATAATTTTTCAAAGTTGTAGTTCGGCTGGATCTATAAATTCGCAATACAGCAATGGAAGTTAAACTATTTTTTTCGGATTTACAATCGCGTATAGTTTATTCAAACAAACAAAGATTTCGGGCTCTTTAATAATCCCATGGTCACGACTAAGACAGTATTAGTCATCAAACAGATAAATGCAGACCACCCTATTCTGAATTATAGTTACAAAAATAATACATTATAAACTTCTACATTTTTAAATTACCAAAAACACATTGCATTTTACGCTACCTACGATTCACTAAATATTTCTAGTAGAATTTTTTAATACCAAATTTGACATAAAAACCTAAAAGCGACTGACATGTGATATTAATTTAGTTACGTTACGTATATATTAAACGTTAAAATTAACATATAAAGAGAAATGGATAGTTTATATGAAATTAGGTAATCAAAAAGCCTTTTTCTCGTTCTAGTACAAGAAAACTATTTAAATTATTAGTGAACTAGAAATAGTAAGGGTGTTACTCTTGTCACAGTGTAGAGGAAACTGACAAAAACTTAGCAGCAACTCCCAACTAAGTATTAAGTTATTATAATACCACCAAGTATTCGCGTACTTACGCTGGAATGGCATTAAGTGGCTTAAGAGCATTGTTAATTTATTACATTATGTTTACTTTGATATATTGTCATGCTTATGTCGTACTCGTACAAATATATATGCGCGTAAAGTAGTCACGAATGTACGACGTATGAAATTTATATAACATTATTTTCGTAGCAGTAGAGCTCCTCGTGAAAGAGTTCGTCCAAGGAAGTACTGCCACCTTTCCTATTTCTGCCACTAATGCTCAAATTACTGCATTTTGGTTTTGAAGGGTAAGGGTGCTGGTAAAAAATTACAGGCACATGGGACTTTTCAAAGCTCTGAGTGGCACTGCAATTGTCACGGACAGGCGTGTCCCTTACCACCCAAGACTTGTTCGTCACGTCACTTGGTGCTATAAAAAAATATATATTCTACGATTGGTATACCTGCTCCATAGGTTAGGATAGCCTAATGTATGTATAGACAATTAAACGATCACTTTTTAAACCTGTATAGTGGAATATTACGTAACTGAGGTAAGGTAGAAATTTCAAAAAACAATTTGGACGTACCTTAGATGATTTCAAGAATAACGGACTATTTCAAAAATACTTCATTCGTCAGGGATATTGTTTAAAAATCTGAGCTAAGAGCTAATCAATGGAAAGCTACTCTACTCACAATAAAATTTTGCCCATTCTGCTTCACAGACAACTGTGTAATAAGTCCAAACCAATTATTCTTAAAAACAATTATCTAACCTATTCTTAATTAGGATTTTTAATAAAGACCTACCTACTATAATACCTACTTGTTAATATTATCGTAACTCGATGCGATCGAATTAATAATTTTACCGTCTGATACCCCAACCTAATAGTCTTTTTGACTAACTGTATGTTATTTAATACTATAAAATATGAACACAAAACAAAAAAATACAAAAACAATAAAGGTGGTAATGCGTTTCAATTTATAGTTAGATTCGTCACAATAAAACCTGGGGTTTATGTCATAATCGCGGCGAATGGGTTCAGTATAAAATATAATATAAAAGTTTACTCTCGAACCACCTGCGACGCCCGCCCGGTCAGATATCATTGTTACTCACCGATCTTTGCGCTTTGAAACACGTCTTTGTAGGAAAGAAAATTGGAAAAGTTATTTATTCTTCCTCTTATCGTATCGATGGCATATGATATATTATTGCAGCCTAAAGTTTAGCCAAATTGACTCTTCATTACTAGTTGCTATTAAATAATCAGGCGTGTCGGTGTTAGGACACGCATGGCATGATGTGAGGCGCTAAATCCGGGTTCCATCTGAAAATCCCTAACTGAACAAGTCTTTGCTGATTCCATAGCTTATTTATAGGTTTCCAGATCGACTATGGCCATTTAGATCTAGGAAGAAGGTTCTCTGAAGGCGGGACAGAAATATTATTTCGCACCGTACGTTGTACCTCGCCATGCTCAAACTTTATTCAAATAATATGACGCAGAGGATTAATATACACTAAACGCTTTAAAAAAAATTAAGTCTGAATTCAATTAATTGGATGATAAATTGCCTAAACTGCTGATTACAATGTAGCTACGAGCCTTTGTATCTCTTAATCGATCTAGTACAGTTTTGGAGAATTTAAAACAAATTGCTTTAGTTGAATATGACTTTTTTGTAAACAGACTGTAATTAACTTTTTTTCGATATTACCATTTATTTTAGGTTTCTTGTAATTTCGTGTAAGATGCTGAGTAGACAATAAGTTTTTGCTCTTAGTAAAAAATATAGGTATCTATCTACCTTTGGAGAAAATGGTCTTTGTTAATGATGTTATTTATACACAACTTGTTTGTTACTCTACCAATCAAAAGGTAGCCCTTGGACATATTTTTGCAAACTACACTTTAAGCCAATAAATATAATTCATACATTCATCAAATCATACATTAGAAACTTAAAATTTGGCATACATTTACAAAAGACAGAGTAGTAAGTAATTGCCCGTTGAGTTCAACTGAATTCAATAACAATGACAATTAAAACCAAAGTCATTGTTTGCTTAGTTAAATCTATACGTATAGTAATGATTATATATAAAAACAAACACAAATAAGTACAGGTGCAGAATTAACCTCCGTCCGGTTGTTTCCGCGAGGTTACGGCCTAACCCATAACCCGTGTGTTATGGCTTGTATTATTATAACTTTGTCCAAGATATCCCTAAATGTTACTGGAAGTTTTAATACCCCGTTTTCAACTCAACATACCGAGAGAAAAATATTGATAAATGATTTTGTATAGATACGTCACGTTCGCAATATATGTATGTTTAGAACATAATACATAGTTTTACATAAATTTATGATACATGTCGACTTTTCAGGCTTTCGCGATTAGAAATGAAGCTAATTTTTCGGGTCTAAAGCGCGTATATTTGTTTTTCAAACAAACCAACATTTCGGGCTCTATACAGGTTCCACGATTACGGCTGACTTTGACCTTGGGACCAGTAAAGAGCTTTGTTTCCATTAATACTTGAAAGGTGAAGCCTGAAAACCAGCAAATTGCTGAGGCTTTTACCTTTTCTTCAACATAGATCTAAGGATTTTTTTATTTCGTATGTTGTATGTTCTGTGTTGAATAACTGAAGTCTTTTTATTTTTTTATTTATTTATTAATCGTACATATTCAAACTATTAATATTACTCAAAAACCAGTGATGTCCCTGTCTTAGATCCAACTTTTTTCTAAACATAAAAAACGGCGCGTACGCTACAGACGTATCTGCAGCTTGTAATCTGCCTCCCTTATCATAAACAACGTAATCGACTTTTTCAGTGAAATTTAGTCATTAATTGTTTTTTTTTCTTCGATGGTTATTAAAATATTCGGAATCAGCGATACGAAATTTGCAACCTCCTAAAAAGCGGGTTTTAATACCTTAATTTGTCTCAGTTTTATTGATAAGCAAAATCAAACGTATTTTTTATAGAAAAAAAGGTTTAGTTGTCAATAACTGTCAATAAGAACCGTTACTTCACAGAACTACCACGCAGAGATCCCGAATTCGATTCCCGGGCCAGGAGAAACATTTGTATGGCCTACATTTATTTCTCTCGTGAGTTTGGGTGTAATTTGTGGATGTCTATGTGTGTCCATGGCACCCGCGATATAGAATTTGAGTGTATGCGTAATAATAATAATATCTCGAAAGTTATCAAAATGGAAATGCGTTGTTTATGACAAGGAGGGCAGTAATGTTTATGGTGTCATCTAACTTGACAAGACGAAGACAAACATGTTTCCCACTGTCAAAGGCGACAGAGTCATGTTACTTCTAGATTAAGTCAAGTAATTCTGTGTAGAAAAGGTTATAAGTTACAGAGGTCGGGATATTTATTCGTTCGGTTCGATTGTAGTTTTATGGGCGGCCGTAAATGCTCTCTTATTGGGCCACATTTGAATAATACGAGCTATGCCGAATGTTACTTGTAATGCGCAAAAATATTTACCTAAACATGCACCTGTAGTAATATTTTTTGCCATATAAATATTTGTCTTGAATTGGAGTATTATTTGAGATCACACATACATTGCAATAGTTATTCAGGGAATTGTGTACACAATGTTGATTCGGTAAATTTATTCCGCCAATGAGGCCTATTTAGGGAGGTATGTTGATCGTTATTAATATGAACATCTTTTGTTGTCAGGAGTCCTCTAAACTATAGCAAAATAAATTAACAGTTCCATGTAGAATTAAAAGAGCAAAATGTATGGAAAACGTGATATTTCATTAGTAATCTGAGAAGCTACACCCAGATTTATGAGAGAGATATTGAATTTCGATATTTTTTTAATTATTAATACGAATATCGAAAATGGATGGTTGAATTCGAACCTGCGCCTCAAGCATACCGTGCCTGACGCCCGCCCAATTGCGTTACAGAACGAACCATAACACTACAAACTTTTCTGTGTGCTTGTTGCAGATCTTTGTTATTGGTTTTTGACGACTTTTTTTAACGATCTTCGTATTAAAAATTATAGCAAAGTAGTGGAGTAATTTTAACAAAAAATAATTGAATATCACAGTAGTAAAATATCGTGATGTTCAATAAACTTTATACTGATATTTTTTATTATAAATGACACTAAATCTAGGTTAAAACAAATTTATTCTCGTTTCGTAATAGAGATTAAGGATTTAATTTTAACTGCATAATCGTGTAGCGAGTATCTAATTAGTATAACCATCTTATACTTCATGGTAGACATTGCATGGTGATTTGTTTTCATGTATTAACGCTTCCGTGGCCGACCAGTTACCATGCAGCTAATGTAACGTATCTAGGAGACGAAATAACTTCCGTTTATATGGGATTTATTTTTAACTGCCTCTGTGTATAACGGCGATTGCCGCCCAGAGGTCTTAGGTTCGATTCCCGGGCCGGGAGACATATTTGTATGGCCTGCATTTATTTCCCTCGTGAGTTTGGGTGTAATTTGTGGTTGTCTATGTGTGGTGTCTATGGCACCCGCAACACAGGGTTTCCCTAGTGTGGGGATATGTTGAGGGTGTGCGTTATTAATATTATCATTATTATTATGTGTACTTCTGAAGTAACAAAATTAGAGTTTACATTATATTTGAACATAGGTACCTATTCATTGCTCTGTGAGGTGTCCCGACCACCTCGCCATTTCTATGTTATTCCTATTTCTTTTTATATTATTTGTTCTTTTATAGCGTACGCCCATGTTGCCATATTTAAATTTTATTCGCCTTAATGTTGCCACACACGCGACTGCTTGCAATCTCATACCTATGCCATTACAAACATATATTGCGATGGTATAACCTTATTTTATACTTTATTGTATGACAACAAAGCTCAAGCCATATTAAACAGATTGAAAATATGAAATGGAATTAGTATAGAGATGTTGGGAAATAGAAACGATTTGGGAGCAATGTTTTTATTTAGAATGAGGCTGTTTCAGTATGGAAGGGGATGTTTGATATTTACCTGTCTGTTATGATTTGAGTGGTTATTTGGGGGGAAATCGGCGGATTATTCCGCTAAATGCGCACAATCAAAGAACGGGAATCCAAAATGTACCAATTCTAAGATCAAAGGAAGGAATATAAATGTAAAAAGCTTCTTCTTTCTACATGTTGTTTCAGTATATTATGGAAATGTCAGCGTCACGTCACGTCGTAAGTCTTAGACAATTTTTTTTCCATCCTCCAAGTCGTAAGTGGACATTTCAATACGTGTTCAGATCATAGATATATAAAAGCTTAGATTCAATTCATTATTGAAATACCTACTTAAAGAAACCATATTAGAACTCTTATCAAACTTGTTGTCTTGTCTTGCGAACAAACAGAGAAAAAAAGAAATTTCAACGTTTCAGGAAATATTCAGAATATAAGTTGTCCCACTATAAAAATATTTAAAAAAAAAACTGAAAATTCACTGCCGTTCACAGTTTTATTAAAGTTAAGATTTTGGAAGATGAAAACTAATTTCTTAGTTAATACGTTGACAGAGCTAGAGTCGTGACAATTGAGTGGTAAAAGGTGTTCGCAGACTGTGAATTTTTTCCGACTCTAATTAAGGGGGCTCGCAGCGCCATGTGCGCTTGGCGTCGCGTAAATCATCCTTACTTATTAAAAGAATTCGCTACGAATCGAACCTCTTTAAGAAGTTAACCTACTCCATACACGTACACTCTGCTCTCTACTTTCTTTCTTAAAAAATAAGGATTATAATTCCGAGACGTCTCAAACAGCAAAGTCATTGGTTTGTATGTTGGCGTATAGGAAAGCCATTGGAAAAGTAATGCTTTTTAATATTAAAAGCCTAAAGTCAGGACTGTGAATAATTTTGTGTTTTAAATGAAGGAAGTCGTGATTTTTCGCAGCTTATTGTTTAACGACATATGTACTCGTTAGGTAGGAGTTTTAAATGTCGTTAATGCATTTACTCAATATATGAGGCTTCCTTTCGGCTAGTAAGTAAAACATAATTATTCGACACTGAAAAGCAATATTGTCGTATATTGAAAAATGTATAATGATATTTTTATAATTTTGGTATCTAGGAGTCCTTATGTTACGACGTTATTTTTTTCGTATACGACATCTATTTTTGACAATACACGGGAAAATTTTGGAAATAGAACTTTGGAAATTCAATATACATACACGAAGTAGTGAAGTGTCTATTATAATATAATATAATTTACATATTATGTAAAGCTGATAGCCAAGGGTTTTCGTTGATATGTAAAAACACTAATATGTTTTAATATTATAACATCCCGTAACTTTATAAATTTGTAGTGCTATTATTTTCATAAATATACAGGTAAGGTACAATAAAAGCTTAAATACTCGAAAGTAATTGGGTCCGCGCGTTAAGCTGCCCAGGACGCAGGCAGCGTTCTCCCTTTGTATGGCTATGCTAATGCGTTGGGCAAGGTAACTTTTCCCAGACAGTCTATTAATTTTCTTGGATAAAATTTTGTACAGAACAAGGGCATCAGGACCCCACGAGTCAAGGCTTTCGACTGCAAAGGCTGTAAATAGGTAGTCGGAGCCGAGGTCCTGTTACTACTACTTTTTTCCTTTTTTACTCTTGCTGGTGTGCTGTAGATGGAATGGGGCAAGAGTCTCGGCACACGTGGCGTCCCACATCAGTTCCCAGCCCATACTCCAAGGGATGAATGAGAGTTATTCCGTCCGGACGTCTGCCATCAGTACGCAACTTACCACTTGGCTAGAGTATAGCGGACACATTAACCGTGACTGAAGGATGATGTCTTTGATGGCTGCATGCCGGGAGATACGACCGGCTAATCGAAAATTCATCAGGTGATTTACGATAACCCTCCTGGACGACGTACCGTGCCTTCCTGCCTTTTCTGTTCATCTGGCGCACCCTGAGCAACAATCGGCTAGTATGTCACGGTGAGACGATGGCTTTGTATGTCATCAATAGGTAAGATAAGAAGAAGAAGAATATTTGAAGAAGATAATTTAAAAATCGCAGATTCAGTGGCATCCTGTATGTAGCATAGACTAATTAATAATAATTATATTGAAACGCACAAGATGCGAATACCGAAAATTAATAAGTGCTGTTTCAAATCAATTCAAAATCTCTTTATTTCGTAGGTAAGCAAATAATGAAGTCTTTATAATAAAAATTCAATTGAATAAGGTTGAAGAATGTGTAACAAATTTTTGAGTTTGTTCAAATTTATTATTCAAAATACGTACAATCTAACTAAAAGAGGTTGACGTTGTGTGATTAAATAGACAGAAATAACATTTTGTGTAGTTTGTTTCACAATAGTTTGAATGGCAAAATTTTTAATACTAACTGGAGGTTATTTACATCTTAACTGCGTTTCTGACGTCGCGAAAACGACTATCGAGAATATTATGTATATTACGTGCATTTCAAAACCTAAACCTCGATTCTATTAATTATTGGTAAGTAATTTATAATAAAAGTAACAACAGCACAATTTTAGATCGAGTTTTAGTATAGATTCACCAATAAAAGTAGGTAGTAAGTAATAATAGAAAGTATAAAATTAGGCACTTTAAAAGTACATAAATAAAGAAGTCGAAAGAGGGAAGCTTAATATTAGCTTTCGTCTGATCCTGTATAAATTACACCCTGTGATCGGAAATGATTGTTACTGTACAGCGTGATTGGTTTACATTTTTTTTGCGTATTTATGTGTATGGGCAGTTATTGTATTATAGCATTCTGAAATCTTTGCTTGTCAGATGTGAGTATGTTTCTTAGAGTGTGGAACAAAATTTGAAAATTCAAGGAGTAGGAAGTAGTTATTTCATTAAGATGCCTTATTACATTGACCTACCTTATTAGCAATATTTTATATACTTATTCAATGTACGACGGTTAATAAACGTAAGCGTAGAATACCAACATAATCCATTATCAAAACCTAAGTGATCTTTTTTTCTAGACAACCACACCAATTGCCTGGTTTCAAACTACGGAATCTCCTGTGCTATGAGTATTAGAGCAACATAATTTACTTTGAGGTACTTGCCAGAACACCCAGGCCAGATTTTAAAAAAGGTCATTGCCTAATTTGGTCTTAACGGGAATCGACCTTGGGACCTCCTCATCCAGCGTCCATAATATAAACTGTTGGGCCACAGAGGTCGTCGTTTTAGATGTCTAACGAGAATCGGCTAGTTAATGACTACTTGGATTGTCATTCATCTTTGGTGGGAAATAGCATGAGAAGAAGAGAAGTAGAAGGAAAAGATATGTTTGCAATTTAACATGAAAATTTAGAGTAACTTATATTAAATTTTCAATTCTTATAAACAACAGCCTGGACGTACCAATCGGCAGCCCCCTTTAATTCAAGCATATTTTCATAAATGCAAACATTCAGAAAGAATTTCCTTCCAAAGCTCATAAATATTTCCCACTTTTACTGCTCTCATCCAAGTTGGAACAAAAGAATAAGTCCCTTATTTCGTAAGCGATAGAGTACATAGGGAAGGTTGAGGGAAAACTCATAAGCGCGTTTTAAAACGGCTCGCTACGGGGGCAAATTAAAGATTAATCCGAATCTCCAATAAATATCGGAATGAATTCGGTTTGAAATTGAAATCGAAGAATTGGAACTTATTCCGGATCCATTTGTAGATGAGGTGTTTTTTCGTGGCGATGAGTTACGCAAGCCAAATGAGATTTAGCGTCCACTTTACCGTCGCCGTAATCGACACTCGACTAAATTAATTGGATTCTTTTTGCCCAGGGACTAATTATGATTTGTGCTAACAAATAAGTTTTTTTAATCACTTAAAGGGTGCCATTACTAATTTGCTGATGGAATCATAAGTTTCTCTAAAAAGGGTTAACGTTAACAATGACAGATAGTGAAAATTTTTATATATTTTTTTTCTCGCGCTGTTTGCTTTGGGTATTTTCTACACACAACTGTTCTATATCTTATATTGTTTAGCATAAATTGCTGTTAAACTTCTTACCCAAATAGATGTAATTAATTCCAACAGAACGTTAAAATAGGTAGAAACCGAACATTATCAGTACTTATATTATGCAATATTCAGGGTCATGGACTCTTGTAGCAGATCTACGTACCTACAACTTTATTATATACAAACTGCTTAGAGAACTTCGAAAACATAGGCGGCTTCCGTAAATGCACTCAAATCGAATCACACAGATTCGTCTACTAATTTATATATCTATTGTAATCCACTCCGAAAAAAACGTTAACATTAAAAAGCCACTTAGTGTCATGCGAGTCGTGGAACACTTCCAATCTGGCGACAGTTCATTGGTGAGGCTCTGGTCTGCAGAGAGTATAACTCACGCTGGCGGGTGGTGGTGGACCGCAAGGCGCCGGGAAGACGCGCTCCCAATGAAGCACGGGAGATCGTAAATTGCAATTTGTCGCCCGATCCTCTAGTGAAGATCGATGCTTTTGTTTTACAAATGTAGACCTTTGTATTGCGTAGACAGAACCCCGGGGGCAATTTCATAGTTATCGTAAATTATTGATATTAGACTATTATAATCATACTGGCATTTAATTTATCTAAAAATGTTTGGCAGAAAACTATTATGAATTTATGAAATAAACAATAACGCACACACACACTCAACATAGCCCCGCACTAGGGAAACCCTGTGTCTCTGGTGCCATGGACACTTACATAGACAACCACAAATTACAACCAAACTGACGAGAGAAATAAATGTAGGCCATACAAATATTTCGCCCGACCCGGGAATTGAACCTGGGACCTCTGCGTGGCAGTCGCCGTTATACACAGAGGCAGTTAAAAATAAATTCTTTATAAACGGAAGTTATTTCGTCTCCTAGATACGTTACATTAGCTGCAGTATACATAGGGCGCACTATAAGTTTCCGGAACTGGCCACTTACATAAACTACATATATTTAAGAAGTAATTACAACATTTCAAAATGGAACTCTTTGCCTATAGAATACAGTTTGTTTCATCTGAATGTCACTTGTTTTTACGTTTTGGCGTCATTTTAGAAATTGGTTGTCTACATCACCATGGATTTAACTCGAGAAAATTTTCTTAGTATAATTTTCTACGACTTTACGTGTAATTTAACAGCTCAGCAGAGCTGTGCTCGGCTTCAAACTGCTTTTGGCGATGAAGCACCATGCAATACGACTATTTATAGCTTTGCAGAATTCAAACGCGGTCGTGTGAATCTCAGTGAACAATTTCGTGATGGTCGCCCGTCGAGATCCTTAGGTAGGCAGATCTTTAGGCATAGACATGAGTCAAATACAATCAATACTACACAAACATTTGGGGGTGAAGCTGTGCTGTCGGTGGATCCCACACAATTTGACTTAGGCTCAAAAAAGGGATCGTGTCACTTGGTGCAATGCCATGCTTACCAGATTTAACGAAGGGGCGTCAAATTTGGTGTGGTACATAGTAACAGGTGACGAAATATGGATTTATAGTTACGATCCCAAAACAAAGCAACAATCGAGCGTACGGGTCTTTCGAGATGAGCCGAAACCAACCAAAGTAAACCAAAGTAAAAGCAATAGCGACATCTCTCGCCAGGACTGGTAGCTGTAAAGGTACTAACTGGGTGATAAATCTGCAATAGATTTCTCATAGATGGCGCTACGACTTTTTAGTCGTAGCGCCATCTATGAGAAATCTATTGCAGATTTATCACCCAGTTAGATGGCGCTACGACTAAAAAGTCGTTGAAAGACCAAGTACAAAGACACGACGCAAGCACATAGAAAAATTCGTGAGGTCCGTTGGTTCGTTCCATGGCTTAGTTGGTATAGCGTCTGGCACGGTATGCAAGAAGACGTCGGTTCGAATCCTACCGGATCGAAGGAATTTTTTCTGAGTGTTTTTTCTGAGTGTTCGACCTTTGTATTAATAATTATAACAAACTAGTGGAGTAATTTTATATATTTATTAAAATTTAAATTTAAAGCACAGGATAGATTAGCTAGGCGAATGCTGGCCTTGAAATCTTGAAGTAGCGAATTCTAAGTCTGGCAAAGAATATTAAATCTTTCTGAATCAGTTTACCTATATTATTTGTTTTAGACGTAAAGTATAACATCTTGAGAACGCCTGTATGCGGTAATACATTCCTCAGAGGAATCGTGTCCATAAGTGGGATAATATTTACCAGCTTGACCCACATTGAGAAGTAGCGCACCTTGTATAATACCTTGTATATTTCTAAGTCATACGGCAGAGAACTAAAGTAAACGATGATCTGTACAAGAGTCGTAGGTACGAATTCATTTGTTCTCCTTATTTCATGAGATATACCTACTTAAATTTA
The DNA here is from genome assembly GCF_003589595.1 of Hyposmocoma kahamanoa. Lineage (NCBI taxonomy): Eukaryota > Metazoa > Arthropoda > Insecta > Lepidoptera > Cosmopterigidae > Hyposmocoma > Hyposmocoma kahamanoa. The sequence continues at coordinate 878,624 of NW_020656077.1, forward strand.
TTTTCAAGCGTGTCTCTACGTTACTGACTCTATGAATTTAGCTTTTAACACTTCCGGGCACATTTTGCGTCGTCTTCAAGAGTTACAATATTCGGAAGTGAGTACAGCACCCTCTTTACATATGGCCCACCCACACATTGAACCTTTTAAACGTATAAGAAGATTACATATAGAATAAGCTTATGATTTCTCTTACGATGTGTTTTCTTTCCCTTAGAGTATTTTGTTATAGCCTATTATCATATCGCAATAGCAATTAAACTAAGCTTTAGTTACATCAAGGTCGTCAATAGATTTACTGTTGCAAATGAACATTGAAAATGCTTCAAATTTTCAAATATTGTGTACAATTGAATTTAGAAGATAAAGAAGCAGTGTGGTTTGTCAACAATAGTAACTTGAACTCATTAGCACCCCTACAAACAGTGCTAAGCGAACATCGAACAAATTCAATTTATCTCGAGGTTCGTCCCCCAGTGTAGCCCGCCTAAGTGTCAGATAATAGGGCCGAATTTACGCGCGGTCACCAGGCTAATGTGCTCTCGCCTTTAGATTTATTTCAGCTTCGACTTGACCGGAGTGCTAAAAGGGTTTACTTAACGTTTTACACATTTCGACAATGTAGTTTTGTAACAGAGCTTTCAGTTGAATCCACATTTCGTTATTTTGTACGACCATTCTCCATATTTTAACTTAAATGTTACGGATAATCTTAATCGCTTGTTTAATATGAATGTGTGGACAATTAACATGTAGTATGTCATAGTTCAACAATATCCAGCCTTACTAGGGCCGAAGTATGTACAGTCAGTTCCCTAAGATACCTGACCCCCTATCTATTTGGTAGAGCTATCAATGAGTAGATCAGTGTGAAGAAAGGTGTTATAAACTTAACCTTTAACCTGTGAGCCGTAAAATTCATTTTGGTAAGAATTATTTGTTGTATCATTAGTGAATGACGTCTTAAGCTTTTTAATCCATTTTGAACTTTAATTACATTACACAGATACAAATTTCAATCAAAAAGCTGCAATTCCTTTACACTTTTCTGTTGAATTCTCTCAGTTTATTGAACGCTCTCAAAGCCAAAAGGTCGGCTAAGGGGTTAGGTATCTTAGTGCATTTACTATATACATCTGTCGTTTCTTAGAAATCAACAAGATTTTTTTTGTTTAATTCTGGAAATTGTTCTATTGGTATATCTATTAATGAGTCAAATGTGACAACGTAAATAATTTGGAACTAGACACAAACTGGAATTACGACTGGACCCAAAGCTCGTTGCGTCCACTTAATGTTCGGAGTTTACCCAGTCGCGGCCGGTGGCCGGTTGTTTATGTGCGAATAACTCGTGAACTGCGTCTTTGTAATTTGTACGGTTAATGAGCGTAGTTCCAGCGGATTAACGGTGGCGGTCCGCACGAAATATTGGGTAATTAGCGAAAGTCATGAAGGATAAATACATTTAACTATCGCGTTGATATGTCCACTTGTTTAGGGATTTTAAGGCATTTTTATCTAGTGAAGACAAAGCCTCCTTTCCTTGGTGACCCAATGGTTTGCACTGTGGGTGCTGGACGAGGATGTCCCGCGTTCGATTCCCGGTCGGACCATTTTGGGAAATGAACTCGCTTCTAAATGTCTAGTTGTTGTGAGTACAATCCCTGAGTTAATTTTAATTATCATGTCTCTCGTCTCTCGATATTTTAAATTTATTATAGTTATTTTAAGGACACGTAAAAACTACATAGGGATATTCTTATTTATTAAAAAGAAAATTGATAAGTAAATTAGGTATGTATATATTTCGAAACGCAATATTTTTTAAATTCTTTACGAAATTTTGGTATGAAATAATAAATATTACCTACCAAAATAAACAACAAATCAACATCTCTAACTTTTTTAATCGCGAACTTGAGAGCCTTATTGATTTGGGGTTCTATAAATTTATTGTTTTTAATTCAGGTGTTCGATATCCTAATAAAGAGCGGTGGTGTGGTGGTTCGGGGTGCAATCACTCGTTCGACATAAAATGAACATTTTGATATTGTGCTGCGTTCTGTCTTTAGTGACAAGATGGATTTAGGACTTTAGGATTAACAAAATATCTAGTATAAATCTGTACTTCCGGAAGTAACATAATATATTCGTGACATATTGCTTAACGAACCTTAAAAGCTCCAATATCTGTCTCAATGGACAATTTCCCTGAGCTTCATTTTTTTTTTAAATTGAATACTCGCATTTAGTTGGGTAATTTCCAGGTTGGTGTTCTCTACCTGATTTCTGTGGCTAATTTATTATTTAAGTATTCTAGAACACGATAAATTATTATTTAATATTCGAGTTTAGTATCCCGAAATATTATTTAATATTTCACGATAATGCCTATGCTCGAATACGTAAATGTTAAAAATTGCCACCGCACTTAGGTAGAGAACACTAAGCTGCAAATGATCCAGTAATAGAATTGTTATAGATTTGTTTTCTGTTTATCTATATATTGATTCAATGTATTATTGTCGGTTTTGCCTGCTTGCATAGGTAATTGTTACAGCACATCTTAAGAAACTTGTATTTTTAGTATTGTCGCAACTATTGATGCGAAATTAAATAAAATTTATATGAAATTTTACCTGAGCTACCTGCAGAAACAATATGCACTTTTCAAAGTATTCAATAATATAATCATGATTTGATATTTTATACTTTATAATCATATAAAGTACAAAAAAATTATAATTATCCAACAAGACAAGCAGCGATGGGCAGCTATGAAATTTTTAAAACAAAAAATTCATATGGTAAAAGGGTCAAGGACCATTTCAATATTATTTAAAGGTCTTCAATCACACTTAATCAATATTAAAAAGTAAAAAATCATAAGTCTGTCAAAATCTGAAATTTTTATTACATATTTGTTAGATACAATGTAGGTAAATATTGAAAACTGTATTTAGGTAACTGAATGCGTTTCATTCAACATGTGACTGTAATATTAACCAAAAACTCCCGATAAATTTTTATGAAGTTTGGGAGAACCTTATCTCTATCTATAGAAGTGTCATGTGAGGATAAATAATTAAAAATAAATTGATTTATTTATATTTATCGATAAAAAATTTGTCGTGCCTAACGCGAATGCCAGCACTCGGCACCTCACTTCGCTGGTAGCGTTCGTTAATTCTGCAAGTTTTCCAATACGGGCACACCTGTGCGCCCATGTTTATTGTTGTATACCAGTGTGAGAGCACAACCTCGCCGAGGAAACGACTCCAATCTCCACCACCCACCCATGTACTTTGACGTTCCGATTAGTTAATGCGGTTGCCAATAATGTTATACATGTAGCGAACCGCAGCGGTCGTTACAATTATTTTTTTGTATGTATAACCTTTGTCATCTTCTTATTCTAATCATAACTTAAATGTGTTTACTTGTTATGACTATTGTAGGTACATCAACAAGGGAATTTTTTAATTATTATTATAAAAAAGCATGATCTATCGTCTCTCAAGCAGAGATCGTGGGTTCAAACCCGGTCTCGCACCTCAATTTCGGAATTTATGTGCGAAATTTAATTTAAAATTTACCATAAGCTTTTCTATGAGGGGAATAATCGTGCTGAAAAGGTTCACAACCCTCGGAAGACGTGTGAAGTTCCCAATATGCCAACATGGCCTAAACTCTCGTCTGTGAGGAGACATGTGCCCAGCAGTGGGATGTATAAAAGGGTTGATGATCGAAGTAAATTTTGTCCAAGGATTGGTCGCTCAACGTCAGCATTCAAACCATATTAATTCAGTCCGCTATAATATTGTATACAACCGCGCTATTCAAAGCCAAAAGGGTTTCGTTTAGCGTTTAAACAATTTTCTATTGACATTGAAACAATATTTATAAATTAAAAAATAACTTTATTTAAGTATTATGAAAATATTTTATACTACTGGAAATTTGGTATGATACAATTTTTAACAAATAATATAATTATTGATATAATTATTTTTGCGTACCGTATCTCCTTACCTAATAATTTGGCGAACAATCACCTGTGTAGAATGTGTGTAGACAACATTTTTTTAAATTTTAATTTATTTAGGGGCTTTGATCGTTATTGAGCATGTCAGCTCCATTTGCGTCACAAAGTATCTGGCTTGTTTGCCTATTCGACAAATACAGCAAACACCAAACTCGCGTCGCGTTGCATCACTCGTCACCACGCGGCTTTAGTCTTTTGTTTTTTTTTTGTTTCAAGAAATGTATACTTAGTAGAGTATAATTTTCTATAGTATATTGCATTTTATAAAGTGCGCCCGCAAGTTCGCTGCAGCCCGCCGCCGCTTGCTGCAGCTGCGTTTCCATTTTTTTGTTTAATGAAATGGTGCCCTATTTTATGGATAATAATGTTTATGTTGCATTGCTCATTTTAATGCAGCGCCGCGCCTCGTCGCGTTGCGTCTCGGCAATATGAATCAAGCCTTAATGTGCGCTAGTCGGTTTCTTGACGCATATCAAAGGAGTCAAATATGCTAATACGCAATTAAACCGTCCACAGCACGGTCATTATCGTTATTTTAACTCCTTATTTGGCTCCATGTGTAGACAGACGGTCATATTTGTCAGTGTTTGCATGTTTGTCTGTATGCCAAATATTTTACCAAGTACTTACAACAAACACCCAATGGCGAATACTTGTAGGGCACTTCGTATGGCTACTTATACGAAGTGCCCCACATAATGTCTGAACCTGGGTTAAGAAAAAGGCTTATATATAACTAACCTGTTTCAAGTACTAATATAAAGGAAATATGCACAAATAATATACCTAAAATACGTGTATTCGTTTACTTTGTTTAGGCGTTGCAACTACTACTAGATTTAATTGTATTATAGCTTTGTAATGATAATAATTAAGCTGCCTTGTTTATTTTATATTTCCAGCTTACATTTCTTTTATTAGTATTTAGATTGAGTTGAAATAGAATATATTTATCTCTAATCTAGATAAATACACTATATTATTATTAAGACAATTGTACGTACATGAGAACTTAAAACTCGATAACAAATATAGTACCAGCTACATTATTGTAGTAACTTGAGAGTTAAATGAAGAAATATAAATATATATATAATATAATAAATACGTATAACACTATATCTACATATATAGTGTTATAAGTTTGTATTTGATACAAACAGCCTATTGAGAGTTTAACGGTTGTCGACCGCCTAGTGACCTGAGCATAACAATTGCAGCACCTATAGGAGCTTTAAATAGCAAAGATTGTGCCCTGCATTGTGCCCGTCACCCTGAGACATACGTGAAGCGCACTATAAGTTTCCGGAATGAAATCTATAAATGGTCAGAAATGAATTTATTGTTTCTCAAAATATTCTCTGTTAGCGTTAATGCACTTTTTTATTTTTTATACGAATGAACCAATTTTGAAAACATTTATGCCACTCCTCCGTGACAATCTCTGAAACATATTTTTCATACTTTTCAAAATCGTTGACCGCATAACTGGTTCTTAATTTTTGGAAATAAATAAAAATCACAAGGTGCCAGGTTGGGATTGTATGCGGAATCGCTCATAAGGTCCACGTTGTTCACCTTCAAAAATTCATTTGTCTGTCTGGCCGTGTGAGAACTGGCATTATCGTGGCGCAAGATGACATGGCGTTTACGGTAATTTTTACGGAGTTTGTCAATAACTTCCGGCAAGCAAATGGTGGCGTACCAATCATTATTTATGATACAATGATTCTCCAAAGCAACAGTAGCCACGTGTCCAGTTTTATTATAAAAAGAAGCAATCATCCGCTTTCGGCACTTTGCACGCGCGCCACTTTGGTTGGTTTCGACTCATCTCGAAAGAGTCATACGCTCGATTGTTGCTTTGTTTTGGGATCGTAACTATAAATCCATGTTTCGTCACCTGTTATTAAGTCTCACGCCAAATTTGACGCCCCTACGTTGAATTTGGTAAGCATGGCGTTGCACCAAGTGACGCGATCCGTTTGACGAGTTAAATCCATGGTGCCTGGTCCATCCATCCACAACCAATTTCTAAAATGACGCCACGATGTAAAAACAAAAAACAAGTGACAGTCAGATGAAACAAACTGTACCTATTCTACAGCCAAAGAGTTCCATTTCAAATGTTATAATTACTTTTTAAATATTGTTTATGTAAGTGGCCAGTTCCGGAAACTTATAGTGCACCCTATGTAAGTTGACAAGTTCCATGTGCCTGTAATTTCACCAGCACTCTTATCCTTCAAAACCGGAATGCAGTAATGCTCACATTACCTCTTGGCGGCAGAAATAGGTTGGGTAGGTGGCAGTCTTACCTGGATGAACTCTTTCAGAAGGAACTTTACTATTACTTCAGGAGTGAGGTGTACTTAACAATATATTCATACATTGCGGATAGGTATGTTTAAATAAAAGCTTAGTTGTAAAACACGTTTGTTGAAATATTTCAAAGGCAAAGTAAAATAATCTTTGTTTTATAGGTAAGCAAATTACATTTGAAATCGTCGTGTTGGTTAAAGTTTTGCTCATTCGTAAGGAGATTTCCCCGAAAAGAATGAGCAACATACTCTAAGGGTTGCTCTTTGTAAATGAACATTTGCACACATCAATCATTATCAATATTTATTTCAAACATCATAGATAGGGACAACTCGCAAGAGCTAACCGGGTCACAACCACGAATGTTTGTGACCCAAGTACGCAGAAGCTGTATAATGTAATAAGTTTTTGTTTCATTATAGTTTTAAGCCTGATCTTTGGCAAATTTTTAATATAAACCTGAATCTTATTAAAGAAGCGTGCACTTAATGTTATGCTATATTTTTGGAAACAGAAATACTGTTCTTCTTGACATAAATTACATTTTTAACCGACTTCAAAAGAAGGAGGAGGTTCTCAATTCGATTGTATGTTTTTTTTTTGTATGTTTGTTACGCGATAATTCCGGTATTTGTGAACCGATTTTGATGATTCTTGTTGGAAAAAGGGTACCTCCATAGTGGTCCAATTTAATTTTGAAGAAAATCATCCACCTCTAAGGGTGGCTGTTCACGCATGAAGATTCATTTTTATAAATAAATTTTACCATAAGGAGCAATTATTGGAATGGTTGATTTTACTATTCTCCAATTCAAGGCGTTTTTCTCTTTCTGTATAGTTTGAGTAGTGAGAACCGATTTTTATTATCTCCTGTGTCAAGTTCCGTATAGTGGCGAACTAGGGGATGAATCCGGGTTTGCGCACTTTCCGGCAACCAATTTCAATAAAACTTGGGTAATAAATGTAATTCCACGTACTTTTGTGGTAATATGTTTTTAGTACTGTTTACTGAGATTATCGTAAATGCACTATGACGCTACGTGTAAGAATGTTTTTTTTTCAAAGTTATCTCTCAAAAACACTTCAGGCAGGACAAGTAGAGCAATTCCCGCCTGTTCGGAGCGTAAATGACTACACTACGTACGGAGCGTAGGGTTGTCACATTATTGTTTTAGTTCTAAACAGTCTACGGATTGTAAACATAATTTGAAAAAAGAAAGCGTTCATCACAGCATTCCCAAGCTATATATAATATTGAAATAACATTTGTTAAATGCAGTGCTTACGTATTGATGTTTTGACATCGGAGTATGATTATGAAATGGAAATGAAATGATGAACAATTCTGCGGAAAATACAACAATACACACGTCTACTTTTTCGACACAGAGCGAACACTTCAATTCTATAATAAGTGGCGCGTGTGACAACCCACACTATGCAACGAGTGCATCGCGAAATTATGACAATGACTACGTCCATAATTAAGCACACAGCAGCACACGAGGCGCGAGTGCTCACATACAAGTCGCGCTGCTAGTTTTGTATGGAGTTACGCAGGTTGTTTTAATAACAAATTACGGATTTTGTTTATATAACAAATTCTCTACGACACACGAAGCGCTTTGCTTTATCTTTGCTGATGCCTGTGGCAAAGGACTGGAATTCACAGCCAGCGTCTTTAAGCTATTTAGGGCTAAAGTAAAAATGCATTTACTGAATAAATCATCATAATGTCGGCGACATCGTCTCTTAACTTTAATTGGGATTGTGATCGCCTGGTTATGGTTCGTCTATTTTACTTTAAAAATATGACATATATTCACAGAACTGTTTTATTTCTCAAAGATAAACTAATAGAGGTCATAAGTGTTGTTTTGGTAAATTGCCTAGTCGTAGCGATTATAGAAGTGTACACACAGCGATACAAATTTCAAATTTCAAACATGTAATTTAAATTTAATAAATGAAAAATATTGTCTCTTTTACCTTCCTGGTTTAAGGGTTGGAGTTTTTAAATATAATCGTGTTATATATACGTATATGTGATATATATATATACTACCCTGTATTTTTTCTTAATAAACAATAGTATAACCTGTTTTTATAAATGTACGAAATGAATAATTTTTATTAGTTACAATAGTTACAATGCAATCAAAAGTATGTTTTTTTTGCTTTGAGCAATTAAAACAATGGCGATGGCTTGTCAATGATAACATTAAACTATTTAGACAGGTGTAACTAGAGTAAATCGCTTTAAGATTAATCAAAGTAGTACAACTGGTTTTTATAGCACTACATTTAACAAGATAAGAGTCACAATAATATTAAATGATATTAATGAATGAACAAGACGAAACTAACTAGGTTAACACTTTCATTAAGCTGTTGTTTGCAAAACTCAAAGTAAATCGAGTGAAATAATTCCATTTAATAATAATAGATTCGGCGTATAACGCATTACTAAACTTTTAATACAAACGCGCAGTAGGGGGGTACAGAACCCTAAATAATCGAATTATAGAACCCTCGTGAAGGCAACTTATTTAGTTTAAGGGGCACTCGGTGATTTAATTTTAGTTTGTTTAGTGATATTATAAGGCCGATTCAATTGATTTAGTGTTCATTTTTGAAGATTAAAAACTGTTCGGTGGACTGAATTATTTAAGAACTGGGCGTTAAAATTTACTTGCTAAGTTAGTATGTGTATTTTTTAATTATGGACTTCACTTATTGGTTTCGTATATCGAGGCACTAGTTAGAGGTTAAAAAAATAGAAACAGAATAAAGAAAAAAAAAGTGTAATGTGATTATCCTTGGGTATATACGAAAATCAAGTACATCGTATAAATTATATGTTAGTTTTAAGTAAAAATCAAGTGATGTCTACCAAGTCTAAAATAGTAATTTTTTTTTAAAGTGGTTGAAATAATATTTTTCATAGTTTCATGACTTTCAGGCGAGTTCTTGAAAGTTCTGTGTAAGGAGCGGCGCGTGCTTTCGTTCCCGCGCCTGAAAATGGTCTGAACGCAACAAAAACACGTGGAAATCTTGCGGGGGGAGGGGCGGAGCCAGTCATGCAATCACCCAACCAGATAGAGAACTCAACTTACCTCTCTCTCTCACACGCCACCGCTTGTTGTTTCGCTCAATTCGTAGATAACCTTATTCGATTCTTCATATCTGAAGCTTGATTTTTTTATTGCCATTTAAACTGTAGATATACGCTCGAAAAAATAAAAGTTAAATTTGAAATTTGAAATTGCTTTTGCTCTTTGGTTTCTAAGTTTAAAATGCAGAGTTCGATTTATTTAAGTAAGGTACTTTATAAGTACCTATTACAACAAATTGATGGTGATTTTTTACTCGTAAATTATTAATCAAACGATTTATCCCTGACGTGGTAAATCGGTTTGTAACGGTTTCATAAATCAATTATCTTCTACTTCCTTAATCCGATCGCTTTACTATAGCTCAAAAGGCTTAAAATGCTATGTTATTTTATTGCAACTAAGGTTGGAAATCATGTTGAAGTCAAAAGCCGTCGTATAAAGCATAATAACCGATGATAAAATCCCGACAAAGCAAAGGTGTTGCCCTAATTGACGTCGGGATGAATGAGCAGTCCGGTCGAGATAGTAGGGGAAACAAAATGCGGGTGGGTCTACAGCGATAGCGGAAGAGCGATGCTAAACATTCTACAAAAAAAGTTACTTACAGTTGTGCTAACTACCTACTTCAAATGAGACTACATTATCTTTATTTCATGGCTTATTTCGATACCTAAAGGTTATGTTCAATAAAATTTTACATTATAGTCAACATCATTAAGTATTGTTTTTTATACAAAGAATACCAATAAGAGCCATATAACCGATTTCGTTGGATGTGACATTTCATTTTTAGGTCTAACTTATTGTCTAATGAGACTTCACATTTTTCCTATATACCTCAAAAAAATGATTACTCTTTATATAGCTCCATTAGGGCCGCCCTCATTTATAAAAGCTTAACTCCAAGTTTCACGTTAAATTGATAACAGTACTTTATCTAATCTGACATTTAAAAGAGGAATTCTTACTCGTAGAGATCTAGAACATGAGAAAATCAAGTATAATGTGTTTAACTAAATAAGTAGATATTTTCTTTTTAAGTGACTAGTAAAGCTGGTTGTTTGAGCCGCTAACACTGAAGCTCAACCTCAGCATTGTTCAGGGTGTACACTGAGCGCGGTGTAGTATTGTGATACATCCGGCCGAGCAGACAAAGCGGGAAGCTTTTGTCGCTCATCGAGGGTCTCCTTATTGTTGGTAATTAATTTGATTTCTCAAAAACGTTTTTTGTATTATGTATGCGAAAAAATAAACAGTAGAACATGTATATACGTTATAATTTGATATATAACCATGTATAAAACTAAGATGTGTATTGGAAAATATTTAATGTCCAAACCTTTAAAAACGTCTTTCTACTCGGACCGGCATTACGACATTTACAGGTTCAATACTCAATACTTTTACTTTAGGTTTATTTAAAATTGCCATTATTCCTGTTTCTATTACATAGACAAATTATGTTCTTTACAATTAAATTGATATGTGTATGAACAGTACCTACAACAACGATGTTTTCAATTTATACAATTTTGAAAAAAACTTTTACAAGGTCTTTTTCTTAGTTTTTGTCTAATGATCCCATTCTGTTAGAGGACGAAGTAAATTTTTTAAATTGAAATTTCGTTCTACTAGTTTTGTTTTTGAAATTTCACTTACAAAATCTACGTATCTACTATTGATTGAAAATCGAGAAATGCTGTTAATTACTTGTTTTTTTTAGGTTTTTTTTTACAGTTTAGCATATAAAACAAGCTTCCAACTTACGGAATTCCTGTAAGCTTCTGCACATGCAAAGCCAATATTCTAAAGGACAGGTAAATCTGTGTAATTGAACATTGCTACTCATTTGTTTGCCGTCCTCTCCGCCACTCTATTCTTGCTGCATATCAACGACTTACTGTTGATGCCCTTTACTTTGAGTATACTGACAATAACACAATGAACTACTGTATGCCACAGGCCCGTGCGAACAGCGAAGAGATCTGATGTAAATGAGAGGCGGTGGTCACACGGATAAAACCCGATCCTGAACGCAGCTTCTGATTGGGAAGACACGAATATGCTCAGGTAATGCAAATAAAACACAAGCCATCTTTAGTAATTTGCTTGATACCAGTGAGATTCCAGGGATTGATGGAGCAAAAAGCAAAGAGACTTGTCAGCGACGACTCTCTTGTTGAGTCGAAGATACAAAATCTCGATCACAGCAGGAAAGTGGCCTGTTTGTCGGTTTTCTACTGGATACATTTCGGAACTTTTCAATTTAGTTCCACCCTTATACTTTCTCTTACTGTCAACCAGAATTCGGACACTCAATCCTTATTTCTTTGATATACCGTCCATTCGCACAACGCGTCTTGCTTCGACCTTCCTAATGCGTCGGGCAAAGTCTATTATATAAGCATCTGTGTTTCCGAAAAATCTTTACAGTTGTAGTGATATGAGCATTCCTGCGTTTTAGTTTTGAAGGGTTAAGGGTGCTGGTGAAATTAGAGGCGCATTGGACTTATCGTTTTTTTCTTTTAGATATCAACGTATGTTTCAGGGTGAGGGTGACAGTGCTCCTCAAAGTTTTGTGATTTAAAGCTCTCAGTGGCACTGCAACTTTTATGGACCGGTATGTAGTTTACCACCAGGCGCAAGACTTGTTCATCTCATTACTTGATATCATAAAAAAAAGAAAAGCAATGTAAATTTTTTAGACAAAGGCTTACCATCATATCACCGCTTAATATCACGTGAGGTTGTGGCCAAGCAAGTGTATATAATATTTATATTATACTATATATACTATATATTTTTTTTTTTTTTTTTTTTTTTTTTTTTTTTTTTTTTTTTTTTTTTCTGCGGGTAGGTGTAAGAAAGTAAACATCATCTGAATCACCTAAAGTTTTAATAAATTATTATAAATATTTATACTGTATTTTCATACAAAGTTCTTATGGAATATTAAACATTAACATTCAATACCTGCCGGTGTGTGTTACCCTGAAGATATCTCAACTACTACATTATTAAATCACCATTGTTACTTCAAGTCACTACACTCTCACTAAAGATGGACGCCATGCAGGAATCTATAGCCAAACTCCAGCAATTGTTTACCGAGAAGATGGATGCATATCAAGGTGAACTTCAGGCAGTATCCCCATCAGCCAATATTAACACTCTGAAGTCTGATTTCGCAGCATTTCGGTCATTCATTTTGACTGCGCTTCAAACTTTGCAACAGCAGGTTGCTTTACTTAATCGTCAAGTTGATAATATGGAGATGCGCAGTCGAAGAAAAATGTTACTGTGTCATGGCTTGCCAGAGTTGAGGGACGAGGACACTGCAGCCGTTGTAGCAAGTACCATCATTAGTCAGTTGAAGATTACAGATTTCTCTGTCAAGTGTATCAGCAGATGTAACCGTATGGGGCGTGCGTCTAATGATAACAAGCCGAGGCCAGTGCTATTAAAACTGCGTGACATCGAGATGCGAGACAAGATATGGTTTGCCAAGACCGCACTCAAGGGATCGAAGATTACTCTTTCAGAGTTCTTAACGAAGCCGAGGCATGATGTTTTTATGGCGGCCCGTGACACATTTGGTGTGAACAAATGTTTTACACAACAAGGTGTTGTTATCGTGATCGGTGCCGACGGGAAGCGCGTGCGCATCACTTCCATGGATGACTTGAGGAGCATCCCTGCGTCTGCGAGGTTGAAACCCGTGACCGCCAAGGTACCTATTGTCACGGATTCTTCCAAGCCTGTGGTAACGACAAAGGGAAGACGTGCTTGTGCCACTAGTAAAAAGTGACGTTACTGTCGTACTTTTCTTTGTCTCATTTTCATATATCTTTTACGCGTCTAATCTTGTGGAATCTGTTCGGGTAGGACTGGATAATATATTATGTTCACCCTCACAAAATATTTTCTTTGATTTTTGTTTATTGTGACTGTCAGTTTTCTTTTTTTGTTTTGTTGTATAGTATGTAAAATTTATAATGGCTATGGCATAAAGTCACGATTGACTTTGACAGGTCCACTTTAATAAATTAATTGCGTTCCGCTTCACGCACTAATTTAACTGTTGGTTGTTTTTACAATTATTATTTTTTTTTTTTTTTTTTTTTTGGGGCCTGTCATTTCAGTAATATTTAGATAAATAAGATTAGTATGTACAGTTCCGTGCCCTTGCAGATCCACCTCTATAAATGTAATGTTGTTATATTAATCTTCTTTCCCAGAACACTACAACCGGCGGGTGGAGATAGTATCTGTTACAGTTACCAGTCGATCTATTTGTGTTGTTTAGGTTTGTATATATACATATATTATATTAGTACATAGTTTTTATATTATAATTATATATATTTTTATATTTATTTAGATATGTCAGATGGAATTGATAGTGATAATGAACTTTACTTTTCTCTGTCATCTCTTAGTAGCAACAGCAGCAATAACAGTTTTGATAGTCTTCCTTCTCTTTCAGACACACTTGAGTCTTTGTTTTCTGACGTTCCCAAAAATTTTAACGTTATTCATATTAATGCCCAAAGTATTCCGGCTCATTATCCTGATATACTGGCGTCGTTTGATCTTAACAATATACATGCGGTACTGATTTCCGAGTCTTGGTTGAAACCATGTTTGCCTTCTTCCTCTTATGCTTTACCTGGATTCCGTCTTATACGAAATGATCGTGTTGGCTCCGTTGGTGGTGGGGTAGCTATTTACTTAAAAGCTCACATTCCTTTCGCCATTATTAGCACCTCATCACAACCACCGTCACCCAATGCAGGCGAGCATCTGTTGGTTGAGGTCACTCTCGTTCACACCAAAATCCTTCTTGGAGTTTATTATAGCCCATCATTGCGTGTTGACTACTTTACCTCACTAGAAAAACTGTTAAGTGACTTTGTTCCCTCTTATAGACACTCCATTATTTTGGGAGACTTTAATACTTGTCTCATAAAAAATGATCACCGTACGTCCTCACTTAAATCAGTTATTAATTCAAGCAACATGCACATCCTTTCACTTGGTGCTACTCATCATTTTCCCAATTGTACTCCTTCTCTTTTAGATTTATTAATAGTATCTTCACCGCAGCATGTTGCAAAACACGGCCAATGTTCGGCTGATGCATTTTCTTATCACGACCTCATTTATTTGTCTTATAAAATTCGTCCTCCTAAAGCTAAACCCAAAGTCATACTCCAGCGCAATTTTAGTGGTATGGATCGTGAGATTTTTCTTAAAGATGCACGTGCTATTGATTGGTCTCCAGTGATTGATGCGCAGACTGTGGATGAGCAGGTTGAAATTTTTAACACATGCATTAACCAATTGTATGACAAGCATGCGCCTTTTCGATCCATAAAATTAAAACACCTTCCGGCAGCATGGCTTACCGACGACATAAAATTGGTAATTAACAAAAAGGTAGCTGCTAAAACTAAATATAAATGTCGCCCAAGTAACTATAATAAAGAAACCTATACCAAAATCCGTAATCGCTGCAATATGATGTGTAGAGATGCTTTACGTCGCCATATCTACAAATCCGTAGAGAACGAGGATCCAACGAAGGTTTGGAAATTTCTCAAGACTCTTGGGATTGGTAAATCCAAAGACAGTGCCATTCCTAACAGTGTTAATATCGATTCTCTCAATGTACATTTCTCCTCTTCTCCTAGTATTAATAACATTAATAAAATTAAAACTTTAAAACAACTCTCGGCCTTACCAATCCCTGACCACTCTCCATTCATTCTTGATAAATTTTCGGAATGTGACGTAAACAAGTGTATTTTGTCAATCACCTCGAATGCTGTTGGTTGTGACAGTATAAGTCGCAATATGCTAGTGCCGATCCTTGATATCATTCTTCCAGTTTTAACTTTCCTCTTCAATAGCTCTATTTACAATGCCGCATTTCCTTCAATCTGGAAGGATGCTCAAATAATACCTTTGCCTAAAGTAAGTAATCCCAAAACATGTAACGAATATCGTCCTATATCCATCCTTCCTTTCCTTTCAAAGGTTTTGGAGCGTCTCATCCATAACCAACTAAGCAAGTTCCTTTCCCGTCACAATCTGTTTAATCCTCTCCAATCTGGTTTCCGTCCCGGCCATAGCACAGTCACGACTTTGGTGAAAGTCACCGATGATATTCGTTTTGGAATGGAGAATGGTCAATTAACTGTGCTAACACTATTGGACTTTAGCAACGCATTTAACACAGTTGATTTCGATGTACTTCTCGCCCTGTTGCACTCAATGAACATATCTCCAACTATGATTGACTGGTTTCGCAGTTATTTGTACGATCGCAGGCAACGAGTTCGATATGACGAGAAATTCTCCTCATGGTGTAACACGACAGCTGGCGTTCCTCAAGGCGGCATTTTATCTCCTCTTCTGTTTGCCATATTTATAAACACCATTTCTCATAGCCTATCTTGTTTCTACCACCTATATGCCGACGATCTGCAAATATACTGTCAGGAACCTCCATCGAGGTTAACTGAAGCTATAACGACCACAAACCAAAACTTGTTCCGTATTAAGGAGTGGAGTGAGGCATTTGGACTTTCAGTTAATCCTGTCAAAACTCAGGTGATGATAGTAGGAAGCTCCAGATTACTGTCTAAAGTTGACTTGAGCGCACTTCCTAAAGTAAATTTTGATGGTTTTGACATTCCTTTTAGTTTTACGGTAAAAAATTTGGGAATACTCATGGACAGTTCTCTGCTTTGGGGTCCACAGCTACAAGCCGTTAGTCGTAAATTGTATGCGTCAGCTGCATCGTTAAGGCGGCTACGCAACTTCTTACCCACTGCTACTAAAATTGCGCTAGCACAATCTTTGTTGCTTCCTGTCCTCGATTATGCCGACGCCAGTTACCTTGATCTCTCGGAAGACCAGCTAGATAAACTTGAGCGTCTTCAAAATTTTTGTATTCGATTCATTTATGGTTTGCGTAAACATGATCACGTTTCTCATTATCGTTCTAAGCTCAAGTGGCTTCCTATTCGCCTGCGCCGGAATACTCATATACTATCCCTTCTTTACAACATTTTGTTCAACCCCACATTCCCACACTACCTTAAGGATAGATTTAGTTTCCGACACTGCTCGAATAGTCACTCATTACGGTCTTCAGAAAATCTTAGTCTCAAAATGCCATTGCACTCCACTTCCTTTTATGATTCCTCTTTCTCTACACACGCTGTTCGTCTCTGGAACTCCCTCCCAGCTACAATTAGACAAGCGCAGTCATTAAACATATTTAAGAATCAAATTAACTCATTTTATCTTTCACAAGGACAATAAACTGCTGCTAGGCTGCTTCTACATATATCTTTAAAATATGTAAATATTGTGTATGTAGGAATAAAATGTTATGTAATTGTATGTTATTATATATTATACATATGTGTATGTGTATATGTATGTATGTGTATATATATATATATATTTAAATATTATATGTATATATATATATATATGTATTTATTATATTGTATACGTGTGTATATTTAGAAGTATAATATGTTGTTTAATAAATTCTATATGTCTGTGTAATTATTTTTATCTAGCACCCCCGCTTTTATTCATGTACAATCTCTCTCCATCCTAAGGTTGTCTGGAAGAAATCGCTGTAAGCGATAAGACCGCCAATTGTTACCCGAATAATGTGTTTAGTTTTGTCCTGTATACTGTAATCTGTATATTGTAATGTGGTGCTAACAATAAAGAATTTTCTATCTATCTATCTATCTATCTATATATACTCGACATAAAAAATCGACATAAAAATATCACTAACTTGGATGATAATTTAATAGATTTTAATAGATGGACTTAAAAGGTAGAAGGAAAACTAGAAAGGTTAGATGTTCTGTATTAGTTCCAGAAGATCGCGTATCTTCAATACTACATCGGTATATACCTAACAACGCAATGGAACAAACTGCACTGCTATTGACAATTTGAATGAGCAAATAGCAACACGCTGTGGAGCAGATGCCTACTGTACACTCGGTTAGTTAATTCTATGGGTGTTTTATTTCCGTTCCGAATCGAGTGCCATTCACACAACACTGTCAATTAATAAAATATTTGTCACATAAATTATTTAACGACAAATGACTCCGAGATCCTTCCGGTGCTATTATCATTTTCTAAATGCATCATAAAATAAACTGTCCCATTCAAGTTTGCACTTATTATTCGAGACACAATAGTTTTTAGAGGTAGTGCATGCGCTCGCGAAGCGAGTCGCGGGGCGAGGCGGGGGACCGCAAAAACTGCACCCGACTTAATTATAAAGAGACAAGAAGCGCCATTAAATAGCGATTCGTTAAATCTACGCTCTCGTGTTAACACCACACATCTTCCCTCCCTATCTTATGTATGAACGACTGAGCGAGACGGAGGTAATTCTGAGGTGACGGCCTCGCTAAGGGGCGGCGTCAACGATATAAGGTTTAGATTGACTGGGCGGCGTTCTCTATTCACTTTTTTTGTTTGCTCGAGCTTCGCTCGGCGAGCTTTTCATTTGGTGTCGGGTCGCGCAAGCGAGTACTCGCGTTCGATTACCAAACGACTCGAGAATCGAATACTATTTGAACACCTTGTGCATGACCGAACTGTGGCAATGACTGTGTAATCGGCGGCGGCATATAGCGTGCGATCTGATTTTGGAAATAAGAATTTTACCGCTCGAAAAGGAACTTCGATAACAGCTGTTTAGTCTGATCCATTTGATGCAGTGAGCTTTTGAGTCATGTCGGATCTACGAGGTTCCCCGCCTCTGTCGAGGGGTGCGTTGGAGAACGGATTTGGAGCACCTTTGGCTGCGCTAAGCTCGCTGGCGGAGGCCCCTCCACCGGCGCCGAATCCGCACGGCATCGATAACATCCTCTCCCGGCCGGCGGTGGGGTCGCAGGTGGGCGCGGGGCTGCTGGCGCCACGACTATCGCTGGCGGCGGCGGCGGCCGGCATGGCGCACTATCTCCAGCACAAGCCTCTCTACTGGCCCGGCTTCCAAGGACTCATCTCCAACCCCATGGCGTGGAGAGACAGACTGCAATCCAGTGAGTATTTTAAATTTTAAACACCATCACATGTTTTCTGTTCATCATAATCAACAGCTCATTCGTAATTTTTATTTTAGTCGGGATTCCAGATTTTTAATTTACTTTAAATTTTATGTACTTCGTATTTGTAAAGTCTAGTTAGATTTTTCTGGGTTGCGTGTTAATTTATTTTTTCATAGAAAAGACATCAACGCACTAACGTTACCGTTTTGTTTACTGTTGTACTTTTAAGTTTAATTTCTTTGCTTTTTTTACAAATCAACGCTATGCGAGTAATAGGTAGCTATTTTTAACAAAATACCTGTATAATTACCTTTTTACACCAATCACTACAAAAATAATGAAAAATAATTATATTTAGGTAATTAAGCCACATGCAATTTCAGTTCCGTCGGGGATAAAAAAACCTGTAACGTATTTTATTATATTAATGTTAAAATATAACTGAAATGTATAGATATTGTAAATTTGTAAATATTTACCATTTTTTTCTTACTTTTTCCTACTTACACATTCGCAAATATATTGTTTCGGTTCAAAAAGAGGAAGGTGTTAACTTAAATAGTCGGTTTGTATCGGTAGTTAGAATCCGTCGGAATTTACAATCCGTTTCGTTAGCCCCGGAAGAGATACGGAAGATGCCGCCGTCGGATCGTAGGGCGGGCGGCGTAATAGCCCTAGTAGATGTCAGGAACATTTGCGGTGTGCGACACTTGTATCGCCAAAGCCAACCCTCTCTTACGACGTATATTGCCTCGTTATTTCTTGAATTGTCTATTGACTTCAACGTGGGAAGGTCTTAGGAGGACATCAAATTGTTTTTGCAATCGTTCTGTGAATGGAAACATTTTGCATCAAAATCATCATCAGTGTCTTTAATATAAAAAATCCAATCATATCTTGCTATTTGTTATCAGCTTATATTAAAATTATGACTTTTACAAAGACGAAGAAACCGTTTTGAATGAAAAAATGGTGAAAATTGTTTATAGTGTTCTATTGTTTATAAACGCATAGTTAATTATCAATTTTCGTATGACTTAGTAATCGTAACTATGGATAATATTTTAAATTTTATTAACGCGAAACATATTTTTTATATCCTTTATGATTCGAAGTAAATGAAGTAGTAAGGAAGTCGAAACAATCATTTTATATGAATAAAATTAGTTATAAAAAAGTGTATAAACTAAAATATTAAAGGAGTAAATCCTTCGGTTGTGAGTACATAAATTTAGTGAAAAATCTTTTTTTATTCTAACTTAACCGGATCCACTACGAAGTGATAATGTACTTTAAATCGTCAATTAGTTAATAATCCCAATAAAATACCAGTCTTATTTTAAGATTAGGGTTGTAACGAATATATTTTACAAAAAGTGTAAAAAACTGCCGATGCGAATGTTTGCGCGATGCGAAAGATCTACTTAATTGATTCTTTCTTGAATGATGATGATTGGATGATGCAGAAGATTTGCAAGTAGACGCGGCATCAGCGGTCGACGGAGAAACGTTCATAATACCATCAGAAATATATGCATGAAGCCATATCTTCGTGATGACATGATGTCGAGAAGATTATGATCTGACGCCAAAGATGATGACAAGACCATTACCAGGGAGCTTCTAATGAACAGGGTGAGTAACCACATTTAAATTAGATGTAATGAATGGTTATCTTGACTCCTGTCAATTCTTAAAGAATTGAATTTCTGATACATTCACCATTCATTGCATCTTTATGAGATATTGAAATAAAATGTTTCGCTAAAACATTCGCAGAGTAATTTGCGAAAGCGAATGTAAATCAATCATTGCGATAATAAAATTAATTGTGTTCGTTACAACCCTAACTTATGTTTGCGATAAAAAAAATGTTTAGTTCTCAATAAAAGAATGGTAAATTTTAGAAACGACAAATAAAGTAACCAAAATGTATATTGTTCATGATCAAAAGAACGTTCAAATCCATATTGACTTATTGTAATTCTCGTATACTACACAGTCAAGCATATTTTGATGTATGTTATGAACTTCTCATTAAAGTTTTTCCAAAAAAACTGTTTCTGTATCTAAAGTAATCAAGCGTTTTCATATTTTCTGATCAATTTTCCGTTATCTCCTCATTCGGTGTTGTAGTTGATCCGCATTACAAATAATTAGACATTATAATCGGATACATTACGTTAACTTCCTCGGCACGGTTCACTAACCATTTTAATAACGAGCCCATCGTGCAGATACGAGCTTATTAGCTGATAAATAGATAAACTCGATCCCTGACACGTTACACCGATTGTACAGATCAACCAATAATGTGCAATCAACTGTTATACTAGTTTACATGATCCTGTTATTTAGATTAGAAACGGTTATTAGAGCAAACCATATACCAGGAACAAATAATTTGGAAATATTAGCTAGGCAGATATGTGAAAAAATTTAGGTTAATAATTTCCTATCCTTGAGGTGAACCGAAAGAAACTTTAGGATATAAAGTCCTTACTTTTAGTGAGATTAAATTACATACATTGGAAAATAGTAGATGATTGTTCAAATCCCGAACCCGTGCTAGCCCATCGGAGAGCATTACGCACAGTTTGTTCGAAAATTATTAATTAGTTAAGGGCGGGGGCACCGCGCGTTAGGCTGCGGTCACACTGGGCGCGCACGAATGAAGTGGGACACATTTTTTTAATTACCGTCCCTCCCCTTGGCGTGTGATTGCCTCCCCACTGCGGCCGCCCGTTCCCAAACTGTGCACGGCATATGTTGCCGGGAATTAAAATTTGAGTTTTCGGATGCAGTTTCGAATTGTGCGGCAGATGCCGTGTGGAAATATTCGATAGTCAGTTTCCAGTTTTACGTAGGCATCTCTATTATTTACAATGACTTCAGTTACCTACTCTCAAACTAGGGATCCCTTGCATTGTCAGCAGTAGAGAGACGAAATTATTGCTGGGAATAATAGTAGGAGTACGAACAACAAAGTTATGGTTGTAACGAAATTTTGTTTGCGAACAATGCATTGCGAATGTGCAGCGAAACATTTTATTTTCCTTTTGATAAAATATATTTTAAAAGAAAGATAATACTACTACTACTAAAATACTATAATATAGATAATAAATAAATATTTTTTTTTTATATACCAACTATTTAGATACCGGGAATGTCCAAAATTTTAGTAAAATGTTTCGCTTAACAGACAAGCACGATTGCAAACGTGAAGTATTCTAATTATATAGAAAACTTCGCTTATGCCGAATGCAATCGCGAATATTCGTTACAACCCTACAGTCTCTATTATAAACAAAAAATAGCTACTAATTAATTATAGTAATATTCCAATATAGCGTGTAGTTAAAATTACGAGATATTCAAACTAACGCAACTTAACAACCGGTTTCATGACACACTTTATAGAAGTTAGTATATGAAGCTTTAAAAATCACAAATACAATTTTGTAACAATTAACTCGTTCCGGCTCCAGTGTAGCTGAGCAATTATACTTTGGTCGACATAAAAGCTAAAGTACAATCTCGCCGGGCCTAATGAAATTAAATTAAGAATAACATAATTCTGGAGCGCGGGCGCGGGCTCTGCACCGCACATTTTCGCGTTTCCCCCCACTCGCCCCACCACAAGACTCCATCTTTGTTTTTCGAAATGAGGTGATGGTTATTATATTTCGCGGTCAATGCGGTATGATTTTATTTTATCTACAGTGACGTGAAAGATTAGAATTTCGTGTAGTTTTCGTGCATCTTGGCAAATAAGACTATGTTGATTACTCAATTAAGATTACCACATTTGATCTACCAAATAATGACGATTAACTAAATAATTTATGTAGTTTTAGCTAGTCTGACCAACTCTAAAAACTCGAGCAGAATGTTTTAGCGCTATGAGGTGTCTGATTGCGCGCCGAAAAGCGATAAATATTTTAATAAAATTACCGGCAAGCCCCACTC
Source organism: Hyposmocoma kahamanoa (assembly GCF_003589595.1). Classification (NCBI taxonomy): domain Eukaryota; kingdom Metazoa; phylum Arthropoda; class Insecta; order Lepidoptera; family Cosmopterigidae; genus Hyposmocoma; species Hyposmocoma kahamanoa. Next base: position 901,183 of record NW_020656077.1, read on the forward strand.
GAGCCTTATCTTGTCCTCAATGACGAAGGGAGAGATAGAGTTATACGGCTTCGAGCATTATTACGCTTGTTATGATGTTAGAAATCTAGGCAATTTCGATCGCTTTTTATACGGTACAAAGTCAATGGTTACGCACATTCCGATGGATAATAAATAAATGTTAAAGCGTTAGCGCCGTAGTTACTGACAATTGACTATATAAACCGAAGTTATAGGCTTGAGATATAAGTGAAATAATACATACCTAAATGCGAAAGATGTTTACAACAAGAAGTGAAATTGAAGGAGGGAATTGTATTTAATAATTTATTGAATTACATTACGATACGGAAGACATCAACGGCATTGAAATTACTACCAAAAGAAATCCATGGGTGTTGTTCCGCATTGTCGTTACATCTCACTTTGAATTTTGACTTGATTGAACTTCTTTACTCAACTCAACTGCCCATATGAAGAGTATCCGATGTAAACTAATTTTATTCAAGGCGCAAAAATTTCCAGCTATGAAAGGCTACCACCCAAAATCTTCCGAATGTGCATTTTTTCCATGTATCATTGCCTACCCTTTTGAAGAAACCTATACTCAGTGAAGATTGACAATACAGTGGAGTTAAAATTATCAACTACTTTTTACCGTGTTGATGGTTTACTATTTTTCCCCGCGCCATATAAGTTATTAGATAACAACGATAGGATGACGCAACTACCCTATGTTAACTACAAGAACATTGGGAGTAAAAAGCGGGACATGGTTATTAAAGTGATATCATAACGGCCAGCTGGGAGCGCAAAAACTATCGCCGCTGCTATCACTGCGATGAAAATCGTCTGGATTGTTTACGTACTCCATCGCTTTGGGTTGTCACATTAATAGCGGGAAGCAGGCCAACTCAATTCAATACAGCAGACGTTATTTTCTCTAGAGTAAAGACCAACCTTGATGATCACATGGTGAAGGTTACAGGAATTCGCTGGAAGCAAGCAGGGGAGGCTAGAAGGAGAGACCTGCGTCCAACTGTGGACTTTTCCGGGTGAGATGATGATTATGATGATGAATGACCAAAATTTTATTTTAATTACCGATAACAAAACGTCAACAACATTATGTGAAGAAAACAATCTATATTAATAAACCAACAAAACAATTAAAAATTCCGAAAAAATTTACAACCAACAAACTGTAACCAAATTCAATGTCTTTTCAGAACAACAAGACAGTGCTACATGTTTGATTTCCCTAAACATTCCTTATACTAAATTTGAAACTTATGTCTGCATATGTATTATATAAACATAATACAAGTTTTATTACTTGTAAGACAAGGGTATCGATCAGACAACGGTGCAGCACGCCTAGACAGTGTCGTTATTTTCACCGACAGGTGAGCCGCGTGTCGCGCCATCCGGCGCTCCCCGTATCGCTTTATTACATGTACCACACTCTGATATTGCATGTAGGTACTCTACGATTATTACAATTCTTTTCCAAGTGCGTGTTATGAATGCTGAGCACTGATAGGGTGTTGAATTACGTTTATTAGAAACATACTACACGTGTCTGGTCTATTGGTATGATATAACTATTAAATATTTCTGTTTATCACAAATAAATATTCAAATTAATAATTCACATTAATTTAATTCAAACTCGATGAGATATGTCGTAGACTATTCTATTTTAAGACAATAATTATTGATGAAAATAGTTTAGTGAAGTTTGCGGTCGTGAAAACATTTCAGCTAAATTGTGTACTCGAAACTAAGTCTCTACAGACGAATCGGGCGTCGCAAACAATGTCTTGAATAACTCAATTATTTCAAACTACCTCCACTCAAGTAATTCCCGAAAGTACCGTTACAATTAAAACTGCTTCATGTTTATACATTTCCACATGGTAACGGAAGAACTTTAACACTCAATGGTGGGACATGTACCCCTTTACAATTACTCCTGTACAAGTTAGCGGGCGTGTGTCGAGCGCCGAGAAACCGCGGTAAATATCGCGAAGTATCGCGGAGGTTTACGGGGCTCCTCCCTACTTCCCCTTGTGGGGAGATAGGGTAAATGAGAGTAGGATTTATTTGTACATGATAGAGCGCAGATTTTGTGCGGTGCGGTGTACTGGCGTGTTTGTATTGTAATGTTGTCGACAACGCGATGAATTAGTTCCACGTACGCATGGAACGTGACGTCGCTATCACGGTGGAACGTGTTGTGTGATTCACCTGGTCTCACGCCGTATTGCGCTGACTAATTGTTCACTGATTATTCTGCATAGTTGGGAAGGGGAGCATTAACATTTATAACATTAAAGTAATTAATATATTTTAAGCTGGTATTTCTTAATACCAGCATCTCTATATACTATTGCTAAATTATAATTGGTAAAAAAAATGTATTCACAAATCATTGTAATATACCAGAAGGGATTTGCAAAGATATATGAATATAAACATAAAGTAAATATATATTTTTGTTCAACACTCATTTCCAATAAGAGTTTTGCCACATAATGTAAAATAAAGGACATAAGTAGTCTTCTTTATTTTTTCAATCGCATTCAGGTACGTCCCAATAGGCATCGGAGAAACAAACCCTCACGAATATGTACACACGTTAACGTCTAAAGCCTCCCCCGCCGTTCGCTCCTCGTTAGTCCCCTACAAATTGAGACACGAGGACGTTAGAGCAGGGAGCAGGAGGGTGCGGGGTACGAGGGGGGATGTCCCCAGGGGCGAAGGGGTTGTGCGGTCTGCGAGCCCGCGTGCCGTCGCCCGCATACTGAATGCCTCGCTAAATAAGTGCACAGATTTGCCGGCTTCAATTTGGGTAATTGTGCTCGGGTTACGTATAATTGTTATTTGGTGTTTTAGTACTTTGAATGTTTTTGTACGTCGTCATGAGATTCGTGAAGTTTTCGGGTCCCCCAGTATTATCTGGCGCAATAAAAGCTTGCGTTTGTTCCACGTTTAATGAACATTGAAATAGAGAGTTGACATTATGTTATAAAGCGCGGGTGAACTAGGCATTGCGTTTAAGTTAGAATGATATTTTATTTGATCCTTAAAAAGTATAAATGTGCAGTCGCAGCGTGGGTTGGTTCGTTTTATATAAAATTGGGTGAATATTGAAGTTGTTTGTAGTTGGCATCAAGTTATGAGTGACGAAGAATCCAGCGAGAGGTGGCGAGCGACAGACTAGATACAATATTAACAAACAGTTGGTTGCATAATGCATGACGCGCAGAGGGCGCCCGCTGCAATATGGTGCGGCAAAAACTCCAGCCGTTGCCGCCGTGTGGGAGGAAAATATGCTGGACACTTCGGGGGTATTGCCATTTTATAATACCACACACTTTAATATGCTTCACTATAACATACTTCTATGTACAAGACATTGATAAAAAATGTTACTGATTACTTTACATTCGCTTTCAAAATAGGTTTACCTATTAGATGTCTTTATAAATATGTTTTGAATTGATAATATTCTTCTCTACAATTGGGGTAAAAACGACAATGCCCATTGAATTAATTGACAATAATAATTACGAGTAAAGGTAATTACATAATGTCCCCTGAATGCGAAATTCGATCCTGTTAGAAAACAATATACCTAGTTGCATTATATTAAGATTTATATGCGTAATGCAGTATACACACACGGGGAAATGACACAAACATATTTATTGCTCCAATAAATATATTGGTGCAGCATTGTTCACATTAGTTAGCTCGCAATAAGCCCTGCACGGCATACTGGCGTAGCGCAAACACCGTATATAGTGACCAGTTTACTAAATGAATGCAATGCTGCCGAACCAAAAGTTAGTCCTGGAGTCTACTACGCTACAAATCCCCTCAAACAAATTTAACCCTTATCTCCGTACAGTGGAGTCTACTTTTGACAACATCTATTCACCTGAACCGTGTTACATATAGCAACAATTTCCGTCAAATAGATTACGACCGTAAGTTTTAGGTAGTAAAGTTGAGATTGTCTATAGAGTGGCAGCCGTATTTCAGAAGTTTGTAAAGGAACGAGCGAGCGGTCAGTGAACGAAAGGATGTCGTTTCAGCTACATTGTGGCGGTCGCGATCTCGGCCGCAGCTCGGACATTTATATGAAGCGATAAAATTAACATGAACGCATTGTTGACCTTCTCAATGATCGAATATTAGAGATTAAAAATTCAACATTATTGAAGGTAAACAACTACCCAATAGTCATTTAGTAAAGCAATTATAAAGTAAGATCAAAATATTTGCACTATACATTTCTCATGGAGAATGAAGAATAAAGATGGCATTTTACAAGGAGAAAGATTAAAAAAAATGGATTCATGATTACACATGTAAAAGAAAGAAACTCTAATTTTTCAACATCACTTTAATCAAATCCGCAGCGTATAGAGCAGCAGGTTTTTCGCAAAATTCATTTTCAGAACAATTTTTCTGCCCTTATGGTTAAAGGTTCTATGATATACATATATTTATAAAGAATAATAATGCACATAGTAATAACTCGTAATTCATAACAAAACAATACATTACATAATATTAGGCAGATACAGCACAGACGCCATAAATAAGCTACCTCTGCATAACAACCATAGGTACTGTGCTTATATTAATATTAATGAAACAATAACATTAACCCTATGCCTTGGATTTGTAGGAAATATTGTTATTATTTACTACAAGTTTGTCGGAGAATATTAGTGATTTATAATGTGAAGGCTGTATGCTCGTGCCTAGAATTTTTAAGTCACTGTTATTTCAATACTATAGGTAGAAATAAAACCAGTGTAGGGCACTAAGCACAATATCCGTGGTCATATCATCTCACTGATTTGCGTAATTCCATGGAACCATGTAAATCCTTAATTCCACATTCTCATGATTAAAAATAAATTTATTTCATTCCGAATAAAAACCCATGAAAGTAAACAAAAAACGCATCATATTCCGTTGTGATATTTTTCCCAGCGTATAAATGTTTTGATGAAGCGGCGTCGGTACAGTCGACGACATAAAGCTCCCACGAGAGGGGGGAGGCTCGACGTAGAGTGGGAGAGGGGGCGAAAAAATGAAATGAAAATAATGATAAAAACGTCGACACGACGACAAAAGGAGCGTCAGCCGTTAAATTCGAGATATATTCTTGTTTGATAGCCAAATCGAAAGATCGTCTTATTGTGATCACAGTTATCGTCTCTGTAGCAGCTTTATTTAATATAATGAATTCATTACCCAACGACTAATCACGGAAAATAATATGACAATTCGAAATAATCACTTTCGAGTCGATTATGTATGTGTTACTATGTAACTTGTCCCAATAAACAGTCCACAGAGTATATACCAGACTAAATAGCACCTGATTGGATTGCGTTACGTGGTGATAGCGATCACCCGTTAATTACTCACACGATCGATGCGCCAACAAGTATTATGCTATTATGTCCTACTAAATTGCTTTATCCGATGGATGTACCCGCTCGTACATACACACAATCAGCGAATAAAGTCTCACAAATAAGCGTTAATTCATAAATGATCGATTAGTTAAACACGATTTGCAAAAGTATATTTAATTTGCATGCATAATAATTAAACAATATGAGTATTTGTTAGTAGTTTGCTGACGGTACAGCTATAAAATACAATTAAATTGAATACGCGTTTTCCATGAGTGTACCCGAGGGGAGGTGTGATGTCATCAAGGGATGATGCAGCGGCCGTCATAATATATTACATACACCACCTACACTCACGGAAAGCTCTTATTGTTTTCAGAATTTCATTGCATTCGTATGGCAAAAATAAGTACCATAAGCGTGCTTCTGAACCCAATCTAGGAATAAACTGGATTAATCATATTATCTTAACGCAATATACTGCGTAAAAGTATTTTTAGAAGCCTTTTCAAAATCTATACTTTTGTTATGATCGATGTAGGTCAGAAAACAATCTTTATCTACAGAACTACTTCATTTTATAGGATGTACAGTACAAATTTTAATCCTAGTAGTTATAATATACTTAGTAGACGTCTTTGTTGCAGTGAGTAACGGGGCCCTGAGCGCCTGCGCAGCGCAGGCGAGCGGCGTAGATAAGGATGGCAAGAAGAAGCACACGAGACCGACCTTCAGCGGGCAACAGATCTTCGCACTGGAGAAGACCTTCGAACAGACCAAGTACTTGGCCGGCCCCGAGAGAGCCAAGCTCGCCTATGCGCTTGGCATGACCGAGTCTCAAGTTAAGGTAAGAGAATTTAATTTATTTCTCTTTTGCTTTTCAAGGAATATTGGTGCGTTGTGGTTGTTTCTCTTGTATCAGTAGTGAAGTAAATTCACCATTGTTGCCAGTATGGTGCGTCTGAAGTGTGTTCGGAATTGTCATGCCCATGGATCTTGTATGATTTTGTACTACCTCTCATCCAGAGGCCGTGGGTTCAAATCTGGGCTCGCACCTCTGAGGTTCTCCGAATTTATATGCGAAATTTAATTTGAAATTTACCCTGAGCTTTTCGGTGAAGGAAAACATCGTGTGGGCCTGCACGTCGAGGAATGTTCACAATGTGTGAAGTCCCCGACCCGCATTGGGCCAGCGTGACGGACTATGGCCTAAACCCTCGGATGAGAGGAGATCCGTGCCCAGCAGTTCGGTATATAAATGAGTTGATGATGAATGATACAAAAAAGCATCCCAGGTTCAATGCAAAACACTATTTACTAATTCTGTTAAGATATTGTGAGGAATGATAAATGCTATACCATAGTAATAGGGTACAAACAATTAACTAACAGCAAGAGTGTTGGACATTGACGAGTAGGGTAATGCCGCCAATAAGCGACACTCTCCTCGCGCTGTAATCCGATTACACAGATTGAAAAGTCAATCACTTAGCTGGTCACGCAGTCGCGCGGCGCAATCAAACGATTCGCTCTATTACTGGGGATTAAGCGCAGCTGACATGTGGACCTATTGACTCTGGATTCTATTTTGTTTTTCATGCCGCATTATTATTGCAATTCAATCAGATTACCATCAAAAATGTAAAACGTTAAATTTTGTCAGTATCAACTATGTCGCTGAAGATTTTTTACCATAATCGTATGTTTAATATCATTTAAAACTGAAGGCGTATTTATCCCTTACTCACTATGAACAAACTTGTCAGTGATTTACTTAGTCATGCAATCAATAAACCAACTGCGACAAACTTTCTTCTAAAAATTTTGAAATGGAAGACGTAAGGTACGATTATGAGGTATGACTATTACTTAAATATACACTTTTGGTTCAGTCAGTGATAAAAAAGGAGACTTTAAAGGTTCATTGTAATTTTTGGGGTTTGAAAGTGCTTAGTTTCCTTATAGTCCGTGACAAAGATATGTGGGTAAAAATGCCTGGGATTCAGAAAATTGACTCCTGTAGTTATAAATTGATCATTGTCGACGTCGCATCCAGCCTCCAAGGATGACCAGCGGACTGACTGGCCACAAAGACTCACTCACTAGACTGACAGGAATCCAAAATTAGACTGACTTTATTTTGTACAAAAGTCGACGAGTACAGTGCTACATTACAGATAAACCGTGTAGTAGGACTTGCTTAGGAGGTAGTGTATACAAATGAAAAAAATCGAAGGCAATTCGTAACTTTTTATCGGTCTCAAGCTTCATTGGAACTAGGTATGCTATGTTGGATATAAACTGAATAGGTTTTTATTTTAAACTAATTAGGGTGTGACATGGCTTCCCCTCGCTAAATGGGCGCTAAACATCGGGGGCTCCAGGCCCTCCATGTGGCTTAGTCCTGGGGTCCGACGCCGTTTACTCTGTCACGCTGCGGTCACGCGTATTTGCCTCCTAAATCCAACCATTTAGCCAATTTTAACAATCACTGAAATTGAATTTCCTAGTCATTAATCTTTCACGCTTCTTATTTTGACCTATGGAAACTTTTATTTGCACATAATTATACACTCAGATTTGTTTGAAAAGTGCCAGTTTAACGCGAACTAGCTCTACTTATCCAGCGCATTTGACGAAAGACATAATAATGAAAATGCAAAATTTACATTGTTTCTTTGAATTTATTTGGATACTAAAATTCAATAGTATTACTAGTGTAAGAGTTGTTTATTCCTTATTAAAGATTCAGCATACAAAGTACTCAATAAAACAGTTATTTAATCAAAAAGGAAGTCGATATCCATAAAGAACAATAACATTGGATGCCATCAGTGTCTCCCTTTCAATCTGAACTGTCTCAAATCGTAGATCATAAGCATGAAAGCGTTTAATACTGGGGGACCAAATTATATTATACTAAGTGATACGTTCCATTTGCAGGGGCAGACTGATCATTTGCTTGCAACACAAAGGGCAACCTTGCTTCATTTGTGTTAAATGAAACTTTCAAATTTAAGTGTTTCTCCGTTTGATTTGTTTTCCTGCAAACAATAGATCCTTACGCAAGAGTTAATGTTTGTTTGAAAAAAAAATTATTACACCGATTTTTGTTTGAAAGATAATGCAAAGCTCTCTTCACAGTTGTGCATTCTGATACATGGAGGAGAAGCTAAGTGACTTGCTAGTTTGAGGGAGCTACTGTAGAGCAATGGTGAAAGTTGGCGATGAAATCAAGTGAAAATAATGAGATTAATGGACGCGATGCGAGCACAAAAGCGTAATAGGTTTTGCGCTTATGAGGGGACAGCTACAATGATTGTAACTGGTTTTTTGTTCTTTGTTTATGACATTGCGTGTGTTAAACTGGTTTTACAGTCACTATTTCAAATTTTCCGGTAGTTTTCTTTACATTATTCTTGCAATAATTTTAAAAAATATCGCTTAACTTTGAATCGTCCCCCTCAATCAACCTACAGCGGATTCATAAATAACTCCATATTAATCCTTTACAGCGCTAAATACGTATCACCTAACAAATGAGTGCTTTCATTCACAAATTGGGCTCAAAAGCCAATGCACCAAGAGGGGACCAATTACCCTACCAATTTAAATAGAAAAAACTGCCAAAGAATTATCAACTCTGTATGTTCAAAATAGATTTTATATGAAGTGCAAATGAAATGGAGCGGGTTCTTTCAATTCCCCTATATGGGTGTCATAGCTCATTTGGCATTCGATAAAATTAATCCATGGGGAAGATTAACATCGGGAGGGCTCCATATTTACACATGTGACGCTGTGCACTGCACCAGTGCCCGGTTATATGTAGGTATGCACAATTAATTGTCGACTGACGATTGCTTAATAATAGAATAACTTTACCTAAAGTACAGTCACGTCACACAGCTGTGATGACCGTTTTGACGTTTGTCCGCTCATCAAGTTTCGCATTAATTCATAACTACGTTGAAGGAGCTAATTGGTGCATTTGTTTCTCGGCATTTGTTTATCGAAATTCGACATTTAAAAAAATGAATCTATACGATCGTCACTTATGGGGTCGCTGTCCAGCACAACTTTTACCTCCGGCAAATTCGCGTCGAAGCTCAACGCAAAATAAAGCAGTTTCGAATTCACGATATATTAATTAAACATTTTTATTTTCGTTTTATTATAACTTTTTAATCAGCTAGCCCTTGCAATACTAGTTATAAATCTAAAAACTTATTTTTATTTTTATTGTTTTTGTTATATTTTTTTCGATAATGAATTGAGATTTGACCTCAATATTGTAATCTGTCAAAACGGCCATCATAGCGTGCCGTACCGTTAAGCACTAGTAGTTCGTTAAGCACTAATTGAAAATCATTTTCATCGCAATGTATTTATGATAAATAATTTACGCGCTTTTATTCTAAACTAGTAGAAATCATAATTGTTTATGGTTAAGGTGATTTAACTGCCACTCGAGGGAGGTCTTTGCCCAGCAATAAGATATGAAATAGGCTTTTGGTTAAAAAAGACTGTAAAAAGTAACCTTCTAAGTGTATAGGTACTTAATCCTGCCATATAAATGGTTCGTTCGTCACTATCCGGAGCCTTAAAACTTTACAGCTATTATAACCAGTGATATACAACGATCATAACAACGAGCCCGCTTATTGCATATCATAATTCCTTCTCGCGTACTTAAAATGCAAATCAGAATGTATCGTTATCATTCCTTTTATGGCTGTAATAAAGCTGGATTGAATTAGTTGTGAGCTGTCGTTCTGTTTTTCTCACAACGTCACCAATACATACCTCTTCTCGTTTGTTAGTTCGATAGAATAGTAAGAGTGGTGGTCGACGCTAATCTGTCCTTCGGAAGATATCGAGAGTACCGGCGATCTCTTGTGGAATAAATACCCAGACAGTAGTGCCAATGGGCTCATCACTGCAGTAACTCAAGCTGCAGTATGTTAGAACTTGCATGATGTCCCTTATAATACGTGGAGTGTGCTCCTGCGTACTCAGAGACATACGGGTATTTTGGTCCTTCTGATCAATGCTCCGGACTACAAATATTGTCTCATCACCGCTGCTTGATGGTATGACATCACGCTCCAGAAATAGAAAAATGCTCACTGGTTTAAAGAAATAGACATCTTAAATTATAGAGACACGTTTTGGAAAGAACCGTGAGCATCTCTGGAGAATTCGTAAAATTATTATTGTTGATTAGTTTTGTTGAAGTTTCTTACTATCGTTTTGCACTAAAACTAAAATAGAATTAAAATTTGTTTCTATATTTTCTATATACTTACGGTACTTTTCTGTATCAGTTTCAGCATGGCTGCTAGTGTTTTGGCCAGTGGTACTATTACTAAAAACGCAAAAAGTTTTCGTTACCAAAATGGAACTCGAAACTACTAACAAAGATTGTGGCGCCCCTAATGACGTCACAGATAAGATAAACGACAGTTTAAACTTGTGTAGATGACTATTGATAGGAGCGCAAACGCAGCACACGGGTCAGAGGCCGCGGCCGCCGCGCCGGGGAGGGGGCCACACTCGAGCATATTAAATTATTTTGATGGATGACACTATAATTTAATTTTAATGTGTTTTGATAAAATAGAGCTTTTATGAATGCTTAATCGTGGAACGGTTTAATGGCGTTTTTTCGACGGCTGCAGAATTTGAATCAGTTTATCGTAATTGAAATGTAATTTGCGAGTTTTGTCATTGATGCGTAAAAAGTGAAGATGCATATTTTAGATAATAATTTAGCTATGCTACATCTATATATTTTGATTGATAATTGTACTTTAATCGTTAGAAGGACAGACGAAGTTAAACGACTAATACGGCTTGATGTTGCATTTTACTCAAATGGGTCATCCCAGGAACTAAGTACGCTGAAATCCATGCTTTTAATTATTTTTTAAAATAAACACTTAAAGGGAAAAAAATGTAGTAAATGTATAATCAAGAGCGTCTATTTCCCGCGAACATTGAGTACTCATGAATAGGTATATGGTTTTATCGCGTGTGTTGTCATGATGAATCAGAGGGGTGGGAGAGAAAGCTGTACAGGCTGCTTAATTATGTGATATCTACAGCACGTATGTGACGCGACATGTGTATGACTTGTAGGTGTTTGACGTTGTAGCCCGCGCCCGTCCGCCTGTGGGGGTGACGACGTGAACAATATCATCATTGACTTTATCTATTTAATATTATTTTACCTCTACTATTATGCAAGAGTTTACACAACATAAATATACATAGATGACTAGATGGGGGTCTGAAAAACTGAAATATTTTAAAGAAAAAAGATTTCATACGTAAATGGTTAAAACTCCCTAATTAAAATGTCAACTGTCAACTTTTTACCGTGTGAAGAAGCTTTCATAAGTTTGTCACAGGTGAAAAAGCCGTGTTTTTATACACAGTCCAAAGAACTGTAGCAAGCACGTAGATAAATTAGTAAGATCTGTTGACTCGGTGTGTAGCTCAGTCGGCAACAGCGGCGGCCCCGGTGTAGCAACAGACGTTGGTTTAAGTCCAGTCATACCGAAGTATTGGTTGTGTGTTATTCGATCTTTTTATTAATAATAATAATTCGACTTTTACAAAAACGCACGATTTCATCGCTACACTTGCATTTATAGGCGAATGCATCAATACAAACGCATGATAGCAACTGTGCAAACGCGCGACTGCATCGGTGAAGTCGCTTTTGTTGAATGTGCGAGAAATCTGTACAGGTTAGTGCACATTGCTTCGATTTGTTGATTGTGAATTTAAAAGTGAAATAAGTAAATAAATTAATGAAAAACATGCATCGCGTTTGGATGGCGTTACCATCGTGTTTGCATCGCGATTGTATCGCAGCTTAAGTCGCGCTGCTAACAGTCGCCGTGTATAACCACTTCAAAGTCTGTCGAATTAATTTGTTTTTGTTATTTATTTAATAGTTACAATAGCATTAACATAATTTTGCTTTACACTCGTAACAGGTTTGCATGAGTGTTGCAACTCCTCTAACAATAATATGTAAAATCACAAATACGCACGTTTATTACGCGTGTTTCGACATAGGACTCTGTAGAGTTCTATCTTTAAATTTTGCTCAAGTTTTCATTGCTGTATTCGCATACATAAGCAATGAGAAATCAAGTTAATAATCAAGCGGTTGCATATGCTGATAACTAACTATTCAAACTCATATATTTTAAAGTCCTATTGTCATAATACTTGTTGATACACATAAGCCTAAATTCGAAGCTAAATCTATTCGACAGACGGTGCGTTGTTTCCATATGTCAAACCAAGTATCCGTGTCAAAAGCTTGCTTGTTTCAATACTCACAAAGCTTAAATTATCAAAGTCTATAATCAGACGACTGGGATTCAATCGATTGGCTCGATGACAGCTCACATTGAATGTTAAACGAAGCTCGATATTGGAATCGATACACATTTAACTTTTGTTTTAAATTAGAGTAATGGATTGGACAGACATGTACGACGATGTTAGTGTAACTCGTCGAATTTCGTCGTCTTCGTCTGTTTTTAATTTATCGCAGCCTATATAGTAGTACTACTGTTCAGGACTGGACTCTTTACACTGCAGATCAGGGAACTATAGTACCGGCACGCTATGCTGGCCGTTTTGACGTTTGTCTTTCGTAATTCATAACTACGTTGAAGGGGCTAATTGATGTACATTGTTACCAATAGCGACGTGAGAATTTAGAGATGTGTAATTTTACGACACAACTCGGCATTTGCTTTTCGAAATTCGGAATTTTAAAAAATGGAATCTAATACGATCGTCACTTATAGGATCGCTGTTCAGCACAACTTCTACCCCCGGCAAACTCGCGTCAAAGCTCAATGCAAAACAAAGCAGTTTCGAATTCACGATATATTAAGTAAACATTCTTATTTTCGTTTTATTAGAACTTTTTAATTAGCTACACCTAGCAATACTAGTTATAAATCCAAAGACTTTTTTCTTCTTTTTTGATTATAAATTTTTTGATAATGAATTGAGATTTGGCCACACTATTGTAATGTCAAAACGGCCATCATAGCGTGCAGATATTGTAGTCGAAAAATTACCTTGCAAAATTGTTTGTATTTCTTTTTCCGAATAAATTATTTTGACACCAGTCTATTAATGCTAACAACACTAGTAATACAAAATTAAAAAGTTTGTTCAATAACTATAGGTACAAAACAAGAAAATTCTCATGAACATGCATGTAGGCACTTGTCAATTAAACGGGTTCATGCGTAAATACGCGTGGGCGGTTTGACGACATACGGAACCCCTAATTGATTGGCTCGTGTTAACGACGCGTTTTTAGGGTTCGGTAGTTGTCTTGACCCTCGGTAACATAAGCTGTATTTATTTGACTATAAATTACGTTATATAACTAAGTATTTAATGGCACAAGTTGCGTTTGTTGCGTTATTTGATCTGTAATGGCGAGATCCGGACGGAAACGGCTGTAGTGAAAGATTAGTTTCTAGCTATAAGTTGCTTTTCCTGTACTATTCACTTACTTCTAAATAGGTTGTAAAAATGTTATTTGGTTTGATTTTCGATCACATGATAAAATAATATTTTAAAATCTATAGCAATAAAGTCGAAATTATAATACGTTCTTATTACTTATTTAATTACCCCCGTGGTCGAGTAGCTTACACATCGGTTTTCATCCCTTCCCCCGACCGAGATAGTGCAGAAAAACTATGTTTTCTATATTGTCTCATGTTTCTTTATTTCTTTAATATTATGTCTCTGGGAGTTTGCGGTACCGTCGTTGTTTCCGATTACATACAACACAAGAGTTTAAGTTACTTACTTTGTGATCAGAGCGATGTAAGTGATGTTGTCTAATATTTATTTATTTATTATTATACATATTTGGAACACCAACAGCACCGCACATGGAAAAAAAATGTAAGATCAAAAGACAACATTTGGTAAGGCACAGTTCTTATGTGGAAGCTGATTACAGGTATCCATATCACTCAATATATACCCCAAAACATAAAAAATTAATGAATCCAAATTATTTAATAATGCAATGAAATTTAAAGTAAATAATTGACTATAGGATGAGAATAAATAGTTGATTGACGTAAATAAAATAGTATTAATAGTAGTAATTGTACTAATTGAATATTTTGCGAAAGATAAAATAACAATTAAAACAAAGTATTAAAGCTGTAGGAACACGCAATTTACATTTAAATTTATAGAAAAAATCATTAAAATTATATAGTGATGTCGTCTCTATTTATAAATCGTAGAACAGATGAACACTGGTTGTTTGTGTGTTTATATTTTAGCGAAATCAATCATAGCGGTGCCGAGTGCGCCGATCAGCAGATCGCAGCTGATGCCGCCGAGGATTGCCGGATAAACCACACGATAGGGAAAGGGATAACGAAAAATTGCTTATGCAAACCAAATATTGGACAAAATGGTTTGTTGAGCTACGAAAATACAAAACCCTTAGCGGATATACTTACTTGGATATATATTTTCAGCGTTAAATCAAAAGAAATACTCGTTATCTATAAATTAATTATTATGTGGCTAACTGACCATCGTACACGGAAAATATTCATATACAAAATCTTATTTTTACTAGTAATTGTTAGAAGCTATATTTAATCCCATCATTAATATAAAAAAAAATGTCGTAACAACAACTGTCACTTTGAAATCATGAGGAAATGAGGTAAATAATAGTTTCTCATTTAAAGAATTTTTGTTGACCATCTTAGCAATTGAGTAGTGTATTATTTTATCAAAATGTACCGCTCTCGTAACAAAATAGAGTGAGGTTTAAAAAAATTGTTTTTATCGAAAAATATTTTTAGTCAAATGCTTTAGGTCTGTACTTATTGTATGCACTTTTACAGTCTATTCATTATTGTGGCATTGGCGGGCCCGCAGTTTGCGTATAGGCGTGTCCAGTGCTTCTGCGCCGCATTAAACACCGATCACAACTGCGTCCACGATTAACATCACAATGGAACGAAGTGCGCCCCAACACCACGGATTTATTTGCTCTATGACAGATGGATTTCGAATGCCGCCCGACTGTCATTTGTTCCATGTGTTTTTGGTTTTAGCTAATACTATATTGATCCCTCGCTTTGTTTGTTGACAGTGTAAACTGAACGATCAGTGTAATGGTGGTGATTGGTAATTTCTATGTTGAATAAAATGTAAATTTCAAAGTCATCTAGAGAAAATGAAATGCAGTAGTCCTCTCAACATTTTCAACAATTTTAGAATTACGTATACTATCTACATATTTAAAATTTTAGAATATACGTTTTCGATTCAATACAACTACATTAAGACGACATTGTAGGTAATAGGAATCGGTTGTCCATATACAGGGTGCGGTCTCTTTCAATTTCCACCGCAATACAGTGGGAACATACTGTTCACAGCAGCACATTCAATAAATTGCACCGCGCGCTCTACCAAACTCACAGTATAGCTACATAACAGTAGTACATACGTTTCTAACATTTTGCCGACGTCATAAGATTTTTCCTGTTCAACACTTGTTCGTGCTATTTAGAAATTGTAAGTTGTGGAATATCTTAAAAAAGTACGTACCACTGTGTTCGGGAATTGATTTTTTTTTTAAATAGTAAACAAGTAAGTTACAGTATCGTTTAGACTTTTTTTTATAATACCAAGTGACGGGACGAACAAGTTGTGGAACAAGCTGGTGGTAAACGACACGCCTATCCATAACAGTTGCAGTGCCACTCAGAGCTTGAATTGCAAAGATCATAGGGGCACTACCATTGCGCCCTTCACTCTGAGACATAAGTTGACAAGTCCCATGTGACTGTAATTTTACCAACACCCTTACCTTGTCTTTCCAAGCTGGAAAGCAGTAATGCTTACATTACTGCTTACAGCAAAAATAGGTATGCTAAATTAGATGCTTAAATAAAAAATTTTAAAATTAAGTGAAATCGTTAAGAAATGAATTAGCGAAGTAGAGAATAAGCGTAAATGTGTTCAATAGTGTGAGTTGGCATATTCTATCGTTGTGTAGAGGTGTGTATTAGGGCGGGCGGGCGAGGGCGGCGCCCATAAAAATGCAAATGGCGGTGTCGACGAGGGATTTCATTGTTGTATCAATCACACGCCGCTCGCTCCTTATTATTGCGGGATTTTATTCCGGATCTCGCCGTTTATTGTTTTCGAAAGGAATCTTTTTCGAGACAAGCAATACGCCCCGAGAACACAGAAAAAGCTGGTGGAAAATGTTTCCCTAAATTGAATTAATAGCGCTTTGAATGCTCCCGTTTAAAGAAATTTGAGTATTAGAAACAATTTTTACCCATGGGATACACAAGTACAATTTTTGATAAAGTTCTTTATTGAAAATTATATCTTACGTCTTTTACGTAACGTTCAAAGAAGGTTTTCAAAAACTTCTAGTTTGCGTATGTAGCTTGATATATTGCTAAGTGTACAAAAGAGCGTTTAACGTTTTCTCTTTATAATTTCTGCGCTGTTAGTTGTGCAACACCAGTAGGGGTAGCACGACAGGGTGCTACTTGCGCGAGAGCGGCATAAAGTGCGAGATATGCTATTTTCGCATTGAGATCTCGTTTTATGTCGCTCTCATGTTAGTCGCGCCCTGCCGTGCTAGCCCTACAGGGAGTCCGCAGCCCAGGGCGCGAAGCCTGCTAACTTTAAATCATCTCAGTTGTGTGTCTATAAAGTGCGAATGTCAGATTTCTGTACGTTTGGTATTCTGCTAAAAGTTAAGAGTAGTGGTTTATGGCCACTGACAAGCCACTCAAGCCATCGAGCTACTAATCAACTGCCTGACTTTTCTTGAAACCATTGAGATTATATTAAAATAATGACAATTTGTTATTCTGCTGAAACCTAGTTGCAATGGCAGTTGAGTCTCAATAGAGTGTTGGTGGAACGGCAGTGATGGCTTTAATTCATTCAATCTTACTAAACCTACCATATTAATCATACTCATTTAGATAATTATTATATGATTAATATTATTAATCAGAAATTTAGTCTTTAAATTAAATACATATAATATTAATACACCATGCCATTGACGTACAGTACAAACTCGGGTACAGTTCAGCCTAGCCATTCCATCTGGCGAAAGAAAAGAAGTTTGTGCTGTTGATTACCAACTTTTACTATTTGGAGAGGCCGGGAACTGTTAGTTTCCAACATATTGAACTGAATAAAAACTTAACCAGTATTTTAATCATTAAATAACTAAGTACTAATATTAATATTCTTGCTCGCTGAGTGACACGTCCGGCTCCAACGGTTCATTGTCATTCGGCTTTTTAATCGATTTAATACTATTCATACAGCCGATAAAGACTTCGTTACTCGCCACTAATATAATTTCTACATATACTACCACCTAGAAATCGAGGAACTCATAAATAATTTGTATGTTTGGTGATTAACATAATACTTGTATATTTACAAAATAGTACATAGCAACAAAGATGCAAGCCATTTATGTATCAGGGCAAATCCTAAAACTTACAAGTGCCTCATTATCCGCGATTATTGTTAACAACGTCTTCAAATAAAACAATACTCGAGAAGAGCTGACAGTGACAGGCGACTAAACGACGACACTCCAGTTTTACGCGCGCAAACAATTATTTATTGCACCGAAAACAACCAAACACAGTCTCGGTACGTGAGGAAAACTGAGCTTTAACTCTTAATCTTAAAGTCTTAGATCGCAGACCTTCTCACAATCCTCGGTCGAGTAAGATTAATAGGGCATAAAACGTAAGATAATACAATATACAAGAAGACACGTTGTTAACCGTTCCCTTAAACGCCAGCGTAGAGTCGATCTATCTTTCACTCTTACACTCGCTGCTGTGATATTTATTGGTCTCGCTCGCACACTTTCAATTATCTGCCTAATCCCTCAATTACGTCGACAGATGTCGCTCGCGTCTTCGAGCTTATGTGCGAGTTTAAAGTACCGTCCGCAGAACCAATTACTTTTGATAAGCGCGATTGAAGGTTTTCCTGCGTCTTTTTTTGAATATTGCCCTGAATTTTTGGCGGAAATTTCTTCTGATTTTATAACATTGCACGTTAATTATTACAACATTTATTTTTCAAGTGTGAATATTCATTGACAGCAACTATTACTCGGAAATTAAATTCGTATTAAGTAAGGGGAGTAAATAAACTATCCGAAATCAATGAAATAGTTGGTTTAATTAAACATTATTATGATATCATACATAAAGATGGTAGTAAGATACTCATGCATGTTGAGAATATATGAGCCTATTCATTTGTTGTCGGTACATAAAGGCACGTCCCTTAAGGGTAGGGTAGGACACGAGTTAGCTAATAATTAATGTTGCAATAACGGAAACCGCGGCACGCCATTAATCCGAGCTGGCACTTTGTATCCATTGGATAATTACAATGTTTTTAGACGTCCGCCCGTACCCGCGCCAACTTCATTAATAATTATTTCTTGTTCCCGCACTTAATTAAACCATCTAATAAACTCATGCAATTTTTTATAATGAAATCTTGAGGCTGTTTTTATTAGCGGAGCTGTGCTATAAGTAATGTGTGATTAATACATTTCGATTGCGTATTAATAATCGATATTATCTGTAGATCTCCCAAAATTACACGCGCGAGCAATCACGAACTGACGTACTTAATTTAATAACCTTAATGCATTCACACGAACTATGGCAACGTCACACATAAAGTCAGAAAAATCCTAAGCCCCGTGTAGAAACGGTATAACTCTCTCACGCGCGTTTTGCTCGCTCTGAAGCCTTTTCAAAATGTCATTAGTGTAGCTAATGACATTAATGAAATCGTCAGCCGCTACCGAACGGCATTCCGGCCTGTCGCCCGCAATAATTACCATTTTGACACGACAATCGACGATCGACTCCAATCTCTGACGCTTCTATTCCTATCTCCGACACGCTTTCCACCTACAAATTAGGCTCTATCGTATGGCATTAGATTTAAAATTTAATTTAAGTGTAAGGCTTGATTTTAGGACCGTTTAATTTCTATCCCATAGTTCGCTTTGACAGGTCAAAGTCGTAACGTAATCGGAAAAGATTCTAAGGCGATATTGAATTATTATTTAGCATTAACTCTTTGTCAGGAGGTAATAGAGGCCAAAGTGTATTGCAGGATGGCCAGGCCAGATTTCTTGCGTTAGATAATTATCGATGGTTGTATTTAATTTCTTTGATGAGTCGGCGGCTGACGCTTTCATTTGTCAAGCGGCGAACTGACGGACGGACGGATAGATTACCCATGTTATGCCTACGTGATCCAGTGATATATTAAATCACGATGGTATTAAGATAAAAAGGCCAGTTCTATTATTGGCAGCCAGTTAATTTCTTCGTTTAGACATGGTACTTAGTGAGAAGTTACATTAATTGACTTTGTAGTTACGGTCCGCTCGTTGCCTAGTCACTCGAGTACTTTCATATTGTGACTGTTGTTATGCTCACATACCTGTATTAATTAATTAGTTTTAGACTCTTGAAGTTCAATTACCTTACCTAATATGTACATGCAAAAAAAGAGTTAGTAATGAACATAGTCTATAGTAATACTGTAGTAGTAAAATAATAAATGTAAAAGTATGTAATTCTATTACAAATTCTCTGCCTGTTGTATTCTTTGTACCCAGGAAAATACTCTTAGCTGCTCAATACAATATGGTTAGTGGTCGGCGCGTATGTTATTTGAGGTTTTAAAGTTTGTAATTTCAAGTAGTAAACGTAAATGTAGTAAAATATTTAATCGAAAAGGTACCCGTCTCTACATGCTACGGTGTGTCCAGAGGCGAAGACTTGCCAGGTGAAGCCTGAAAACCAGCACATTGCTTTTTTGCCTTTACTTAGATATAGATTTAAGCAATTATTCTATCATAAATATTGTATGTTTTGGGTTGAAGAATTATCTTTATTTTTAATATCTGTCAATCTCTGTGGTGCAATACCTTATGCACTGTATGCACAAAACAAAAGAACAAAATAGAATGAATTGAATATCTAAACTTAGTGTGCTATAAATTACTTCTTAGTAGGAGTATTGTAGCTTATGTAACGCACACAATTACTTTACGTATATATGTATATGTAGCACATATGGTCGTTTTGTGGAAGGAACTCGGACGAGCGTGATGCGCGACTCGCGAACTTAATCAATAACGCATTATTCATAAGAGACACCACCACGATTCTACTTTACTAAGACTTGGACCACAGCTAGGCCTTTATAAATGCATGTCTCTGGGGTATAAGCTGTATTTTGTAATATAATAATAAATGATTAAAATATTTTGTAATTTAATAATTAATAAACTTTATAAATTAAGTTACTATTTATTTATTTTGTATTTATCTGAATATCGGCAAAATGTTTACATGAATACACTTTTGAATTAAGTAACTTATCTACTTTTCAAAATATTGTAATATCAAAGAAATAGAGTAAGCGCTCGTTGAAGTCTTTATCATTGACATAAAAAGTGGCGAACACTCAAAAGACTTGACGAAATATCGTTAACCACATTGTGTTTTGTACGGCATAATATTAGGGGTTAAAGTATGAAATTGCCGTTTTATTGCAATAGGT
>NW_020656077.1:922704-998552 GCF_003589595.1 Hyposmocoma kahamanoa
AGATTTTCAGTACAAATCGGCAATTTCATACTTTAACCCCTATTATAAATGAGCTAAATATAGAATCTGTTGTTCTTACAGCCAAGATCCATGAGTCGTATTTTGATAATGAGGTCTTCGTCATTTTATTCGACGGCTTCTACCGTTATAATAATCTTAGAAGCTGTTCTTAATAATACACATCCGACAAAGTTTTCTTGGTTATCGATTAAAATTTGTGGCTCGATTTAAATACATTGCTCATGTTAATTCATTAACCGACTTTAAAAAAGGAGGAGGTTATACGTTCGATTGTAGGTACGTTTTCCGATTTCTCTATCAATTGTAGACCGATTTTGTAAATTCTTTTTTGTTTGAAAGGGTGCACTCTTTTGGTGGTCACATTGTCACCAAGTAAAAATCTAATGAGGGGATCCCATGGAAATCGAGGCAAATCCTTAAATTTTACAGGCATATCAGTGTTCTCACCGATTTCTCCGGTAATTGTGGACCGATTTTGAATTTTTTTTTTAAAGGGTATACTCTTGAGGTGGTCCCTGATGTCGACAATGCTGTTCCGGATTTGTCCCGTCTATCACTTAATAAAAAAATATTTTCCTCAAATAAAAGTCGATTTTTCACCTGACACGGTACATGTCACCGTGACAACCAGAAAAAAAGTATAAAATGTATGTACCAATGTGTATCCTAGAACTCTAATAAAGTGAAACTGGAGAACAATAGTCTTAAATGTCATACTATAAGTTGACTACTTCCCCTGGTGTCGACTTTACTGGCGGCGTTTCCATTTAACATTACTTACGTAAATTCTTAGGTGAAAGCGATACGGGCGGAGTTAATATCGGGGGTAGTTGACACGGTTTTATAATATTATAACTGGTTCTTACAGCAATATATATATATATATATATATATATTATGGAAATCCGAGAAACTCACGAAATAATCGAAAACATAAGTGTGTGACCTAAACTTAAGTGGACTATCACAGTAGACTAAACTGCCCTAGAAAAGTTAGAACAAAACATACTACAAAAATTTTATGTACCTAAGCTACTGCTTATTTTTTAAAGAACCTTGTCGCTGGAGCACACATTGCAAACGACCAACCAATTGTAAAGGCATTAGCCACTATCGATTCCACCACTACATGTGTCTACTTCGCGACTACATCTTCCACGCCCCCACACCCTCTTAGGGGGGTGGGGAGCGAAATAGACAACGCAAAGTCAATATGTGGAAATAATAATAAAGGATCGCGCGGCCCGCATACGTATCGTTGCATTATCGTTGTATTATCGATGTAGCATCGGTAACGAGTAGATGTTTGCGATGGTAGTTTAAGACACTATTGCTTTGTTATTGCTTATTCCGTTATGAAGAACAAAAGGGATTGAATTTATTATGATTATTGAATTCTATAGTTATTTTTTACCGTTAACCTTGCGCGTTGGAGCGATATATAGAAATTTTTAGCAATATATATATGTAATACACCATATGGTGATATATTTAATCCTCTCTTTAAAAGGAACGAATAAGCAGAGGATAATTGACTGTTCTTTAGTTCTACTTGATGATCTTTTCTGAAAATCTCTTCTTTCTATTATGTATTATTACATACTTGGATGTGAAACATTCTTGCGAGTATATGTCGTAGCTATGGACATAATAATTTAAAAGGCAATAAAATGTCTGGAATACCCAATACTTTCAAAGCTGCTAGTATATTCATTTTTCAAGAGTGTCTATAAAAAATCTGTGTTCGATCAGCACATATCGCGTACATGAAATTTGATGTGCCATCATATCGATATTACGACGACCGTCCGTCTCGATTCCGTTCGATTCCGGACCCGAATCGATTCATGAATATATATTGCCCTTTCACTCGTACTACGTGAATAATGAATTCTGTTGACGTGATTGTGTTTTTCCGATGCTTATGATGTAATTTCTTTCGTTTTCTCGATATTTGATTACTTAATAATTGTCAACTTATTGCTGGAAATAAAGTCTAATGCGGACTTTATTAAATTTTTATATGAATCAGCAACAGATTAAAGGTAACAATAAGCCCGAATATAACTTCTAATAACCACCATATTTGATGTAATATCATCAACCCATAATAACGTCCCACTGTTGGGTACAGTAGTTGGGTTGGGTAGAGTTTTAGTGGTGAACTTTCTGCGACGTGCAGCTTTCATCACGGTGTTTTCTTTCGCCGAAAACTCACTGTAAATTTCAAAATAAATTTAGCATATAAATTCCGAGAAATGAAGAGGTGTGAGGTAGGATTCGAACCCGCGGCCTCTGTTCTAGCAGTCTCTAGAGTACTACTCTAGAACTCTCTAGAGTGGTAAGTTAAACCATTAGGCTACCACGGCTTTTTAGATGTATCATAACCAAAGAAAATTTTAAGGGAGAAATGCTCATAAAATGATCTATTACAGTTTACTGATGAGGTACGACACAAATGCCAATTCGTTGTAGATTCATAGGCATCGAGTTGCAACTCGTTTACTAAATGATCTGTTAGTATTTTTACACCAACACCAACACGTAAACACGTTAACCAAGTCTTTAAGCTCATTTTGATATGTACGTATTATAGAATGGCCGACAGTTGAAAAACTCGCAACCAGTTGTTGGACCTAGTAAATAGTTTTGAGTCGGTTATCGGCTATTAAACGCCATTTTGGCCACCAATGTAAGAGGTAAATAGCTAATAATTAGGAAAAATAAGTGTACACTTATACCAGTGTCATATATGATATTGAGACGTGGTCCATAATTTTGTGATCTTGTAATAGCCGTTGAGAGACCAAGTAAAGCCAGAGAACCACTAAAATAATTAGAAAGTTACCA
Source organism: Hyposmocoma kahamanoa (assembly GCF_003589595.1). Classification (NCBI taxonomy): domain Eukaryota; kingdom Metazoa; phylum Arthropoda; class Insecta; order Lepidoptera; family Cosmopterigidae; genus Hyposmocoma; species Hyposmocoma kahamanoa. Next base: position 925,576 of record NW_020656077.1, read on the forward strand.
TGTCAAGGGCGCTACTATACTGAATATAGCTCTCTGAAGTGATAACCGATAGAGAAGAAAAGTTCTGGAGAGGCGATAAAATTGCAGACACATTGTTACACACACAGTATATCAGTGTGAGCTGACGGCATATTTGAAAGAACACATTGTTGCGGACCGCCCAGAACCGTGTGTGGTAATATATTGGAACGGGTTATATTCAGCAATGGAAGGCTTCATTACATATCAACTAGCTCGGGCAAAAACATTACCTATTATTATTGGTTTCGAAGGCGGATGAAAAGTTAGCTACCGAAACTTCTATAATATTAATGTAGCAAAAAATGTTAGTTATATTCCCAGGAAGTGCAGCGGATAGCGAAGTTAACGGTGTAAGTAGCGGTGTTATTGGAAAACTTCGGAAGTGCGTTACAATGTAGCGACCCGCTCTTAGCGCTTTAAGGCGCCTGACACACGCCACATGCCAAAATGTGTATTGTCTTAAAACAAATGTGAGACGTACACATACTTACTTCATATACACGCATACTCACTAATTATTATGTAATTCAGAATACTTTTGTAATATTTCCTCATGAGAATAAAGTATAAAAGAAATTTCCACGGTGTAGAATACTTTTATATTTTTGTTTTATTCTCTCTTTATTTTTATAGGTTAATTTATTATATAGAATGGGAACCAGAGTAGCATAAAATGAGTACCTCTTATGCAAGAAATATGTAAATTATTATAACGATTAACTTCGTATAATTTCCGTTGGTTGGTATATTACCTATACACCCTTGACACGTATCTATAGTTGAAAACTAAAAATTATGCTAATGGTAACCTAAATGCAGCAACTGAAAACGATCTTGTAAAAATTCTAATTTTTGTATTTTTTATATTAAATTTGCACCCTGGGAAGTGAAATACTCGTAAATATACAACTGATTTTCTGTATAAACGCAATTCGAAGCAAACACCTATTGTGTTTTTATAGAACGTAAGCTGAGAAAGTTCTCCAGAGGTCCCTCGCAACAATATTATGTGGACAGTCGTCCGAGTCAGCGCCAACTTTATGATCGACACGCTTTACGTCCCTCTTGCACGATATCGCCCATTCAGGACACTGACGGACTTGCTTACTACACATATTTTGCTATTATTATACTTTATTGGCCTGTTATAATACCCAGTTATAATAGACGGCATTTCTGTTTTATTAGATTTGTTGTCGCTACTAATTATGTCTATAAACTTAGATGTTTATCGTTATCAATGGTCTTTTGTCAAGATGCCGTGTAACAACGAGATTTTAGCCTCCTGGTTTCCCAATAAGGAGTGGTGTACACCGTCCCCGTTCCCGTAAACTTGAGCCAACGTGTTCCGAGAGAGACGGCAAAAGTGAATTGAGAGAACTGTCACCATAAACAAATTCACCGTTGGAAAAACCCGCACACGGGGAGCACATCCATTTGTTATCCATTTTGTCGTGTGTATCTCGGGTCCATTAATAACGCGGACTTATCCCGGCCTAATCTGCCGCTCATTCCCGCTTTCCGCGGCCGATTCTTTTTCGCGCCAAAAAACTGCCGCCATGTTGGCTTCTGTCCGCGGAGATTTATTGCGTTGGCGGATTAAAAGCTTGATAAATAATAAAACACTCGGAGTGAGATTCCGATCGCGCGATATGTGCGGCTGCCGCGATAGGCGCGGTTTTATGGGAAATTTTCAATTTGTTTCGGCGGTGATTCAGTTTATCGGGGATTGCGTCGTTTGTTCGCTCCTTGGGGACAAAAGGGATCAATCCCGGATGTTTTTCACGAGATCCCAGCTTTATTATTGATAGTCGTAACTGTGTAATTGAACTGTTTGTTCGGTAGGTAATCGGATGGACTTTGAAACTTATTGTTATCTGCTGATACAATGTTATTGTCTGTTTTTACAAACATCAATAAGCAATGTATATTTTGAAATATATAGCCGAGATCTAAACTTGTATGTTATTAACCTATTATTTAAGTATTGTGATGCACCCTCAGTCATTCCCGCAGAACGGCGACGATAAGACAAACAATGCGCATACAAAATGGCTCAGTAAAAACAGCACTGTAATACCTTAATTTAAATTTAAATGACATCTAAGCTGGGCGGCGATAAAATCGGTCACATCATTACGTGGTAGCGGCAGCCGCGCGGTCTCTTGCCGTTACAATATGTAGGTACTCCATGAAAATAGACTATCACAGACTTTTATCCACGATTTACTTTTTCCTATAATAATCTAAAAAACATTCTTAATTAAAACTATACCCACCCAATGATAGACTCAACAGTTCAGTAAGCTCTAGCAAGAAAATCTGTGCTTTTGAAAAAAACTCGAAATAATTGTACCTTCTTTACGTAGACCAACTACTATATTTATTAAGTATTTTACTAAGTATTCAGCAAATTAGAATTTATTTTTTTCATAATGTAGAGTTGATAACAAATAAATGCGATGACAGGGAGAAGTAAAAACGTTTTTACGACGTAAGCTAATTCCAAGTTGATGAGTAGCTTACACGGTGATAAGGGCGGGATTACACGGCGGGCGACAGGCGGCGGTGGGCGCGCACCCTTACTTTAAAATTTCAGGCTTAAGATCCACTGATAGATAAAATCAGTAAATACGTGTGTAATTGCTGGGATTTCGAAGGGATAGGAAACAGATCGTCTGAATAGGGTTTTATTTACATTTTATGATTTTTACGATTTTGAGTACTGATAATGTCAAAAGGTAAATTGTTGAAAAAGCGAACTTTAAAAAAAATATCGTCTTCTAAAAGTAATAACACTTGCAAATAGGAATTTTAAATAAGTCACAGAAATTAATAATAAAGGTGGGCTAAATTCATTAATCACAAGTCAAGAAGTAAAAATTAAAACGCCTCCTTCTACTCCACCGGGTCTCCTATCAAAAATCTCAGCCGTTTCATTAACTTACTGAAAGAAAAAAAGTGTCACCAAAAAAAAGGAAAAGCGGAGATTAAATTTTAAAGGCACTTTTTCTAAATTAATTAATAAGGGAGAGGTGACGGCGGGAAAAAATTAAATGTCAAAATTACAACAAGATTCGCTTTAATTATGTCTGCAGGGGGTGGTCGGGCCGGAGCGAACACTAATTACATTTTCTTAATTTGCAAAGTTTCAGCCTCGTTTTAGCTACATTTGGAGTTGTCCGGTTTTGTACACGCCCAGGGGCTCTCGCTTCCAATGTCATTCCTGTTCAAATTTTCTGTTCGTTTTTATAATTGAAACTCATTGATGTGTCCAGGACCAATGTTAGTGACTTTAGTTACATCAACGAACTTAAAATATCAGTAATATTTTCGAAGACACTGCAAGACACAGTTCACAATGTACACTTCGCCTTCAGTTATTTTTTACTTTTTATTTAAATAGAAAACTGCACTGTATATATTCTGTTGTTTTTTTGCGACACCCCTAAGGAAAGATAATTACTGAAGTCTTAGATAATGCTAAAGGCTTCACATTAACATTTTTATATTCACTTCAAGGGAAAAAAGCAAAAAGGGGTGTATTTTTTCATCGCCCACCGGGGACCGACCAAATTGAAGATAATTCAGTTTATCGCTTTAATATCTCTTTGTCTTTCTAAATTTGCAAATGAGTTTTTTTAATAACGCCAAATTTGTAGCGGCGCGAGTCGCTTCCTTAATCCTTTTATGATTTATAGCCGCATGCGCATAGATGCTTGGATGAAAAAGTTTGAAAGTTTTTTCTTTTTGTTTGCATATTGAACCCTTCTTCGGCCATTAAACATTCCGCGTAGCTACATGAACCGTAAAAGTGAATAGCCAAAAGTAATCAATCAATATCGCAAAAATCGCTTCTGCATAGGGAATGAATTGCAACGCTCAATGCATTTGTTTTTTGCAGAGCCAGTATCCATTAGTGTGTGAGCGAACCATCGATCAAAAACACAATTCCAATTTACCTATCGGCCACAAATTCTTCAAAACGACTGTCCGATCTCGCACAAATAAAGATAAAAAATAAATTGCCGTTAGCGGTTTGGAGTACTACCGCGGTACGCGTTGTCTGTGATAGCTGTGTAATAAAGGCCTGCATATAAAATACCTCATATTTGCATAATCAAATAACATACTTGATATTTATTTAGCGATAGAGTGAATTAGAACTTTCGCTAAATATGTTTGATTACTTCGGATAGTGTAGTTCATTATAGAGTTTTATTTAAAGACTGTTATTATTGCCTTTAAACTTTATTCGACGCTTGGCCGCCAATGGCTGTCTTTCACAATGCCAATTGAAGCGTGAGGCTTATTAGTAATTATTATTTAGTTAACACGGAAGCTGCGCCAACGCTGTCTGGCCTCAATCACTTATTGATTAGTTGTGCTTGAGAAGCATCGTCGGTTCTCACACGCAATAATCCAACACTGAATGTGAAATGGATTGTAAGTAATTGATAGATAATAAAATGTGGTACCTACATGCCACTGATGAGCCTCCGTACCAGAGAATCAAGCTGCTTTGTTAGTGGTTTATTTCTAACACCATCATATGGAATAACGCAATATTAATTTGATAAAATGATTTTTTTTTTGGTTAATACTTTGCTGCGGGTATATCATTGCATTCTCTCGTGACTTCCATAAATAAAGCCGGCTAAGGTACTAATCTAAAAATGTTTACATATAGTCTAGATAGTTAACATTGCAATGTATCTATGATAATATGAATTTGTTAATACAGATACTGATAACAGCATACAAATATACTAGTAATACGAGTCATGTTACGTTTGTTACGTCAGAGGCAATATTACTTTGTCAAAATGTAATACTATTTCTTCCTTAACACAATAATTGTTCGAAACTTCTTTTTCATTTTCTATAGTATAAAAATACATATGTGTGGTCTGAACAATTTAAGATTTTACGTCTTTTAAATTCAAGAAGTATTGTAACTCAACATATATACAACGATATAAAAAAAAACAAATGTTAAAGTGGCTTTTCATATACTCTTACTGATTTCAGTGTTTATTTTAAAATAAAGAACTGCAAAGAATACCTAATTTCAAGTCTATTAAGACAGTAATGTGTGAGATAAGCAAACATGACAAAGATCTTACCATTAACACCAAAGCGGATCGGGGGGAATCTCTCCTTCAACAATCAGTATTTTGTTATTACGGACACTGAAATCTTCCTTCAAGTTTCCTTTTGTTACAGAGCAGTTACAGAAAGCTATATAAAATACTAACATAAGTTTGAAAAGGGCTATAATTCTAGAACACGATCGTTAAGGTGGGCACACCATCTATTAGCGGTCGGCGTTCTGGTAGCGACAAATCGCGGCGACTATTAACTGAAGCAAAGGGTGCGATAAGTCGTTGGTGACAAATGACGGCGGCTAACGCGTCGCTCTACTCGTAATGATGTTGCCTTTGCGTGATTTCCACTCTTTGCCTTCACGGAAAATGTCTGCATTTTTTCTTTAGAACTCAATTATCTTTACCGACTTTTTGTTAGAAATTCTGCTCAATTTCTAACGGTCTTCCCAAGCTCTATTAATTGTTCAAGGAATTTTTTTTCTATCTCTCTCTCATATAAAATTCACTCACAACTTGGACTTAGGTAGGTTGGACGTAGGACCAAAATATTTATATTTTTCCTAAATAGGTCGCAAAACAACTATGATAATACTATATATGCATTTATCTATGATTTGCCATAAAACTTCTTGTTTATTGGCAGCAGGTACAAAGTACGCGAGCCATTGTAATATCAATTTCCCGGTCACGTTTTCTCCGGTTAAACTTTCTTTGTCGGCTAGATAACACGTATGATTTATTTTTACATATTGACAGCCTCTTGAATTGCTCTTCCGACATGAGTTTTAAGACAGAAGTGCTTCATGAATTGCTATTTCCAATGCAGAATGTACTTATTCGTTGATTGTTTGCTTTAATAGAAATATACAAAACAACGTTTATTTCCATAGAACAAATACACTATACGAAACAACAAAGGTGAAAAATAAATCAAACGTAGATATTTTTAAGTTTTACGTTTTAAATCTCAGTTTTCTAGAATATTCATTAGAATTTACTATTAATGTCGTTTACGTGCAATTATAAGCTTTAATAAAAAACACGATTCACAGATGACTAAATTATTTACTTATAAAAGGCATTAAAGTTACCCAATTTTTGATGTTTACCTTCGCGATAATACCTAACTAGCAATATGGCTTTGCTTAGCTATAGAAGTTATTTAGCATAATCTCAAGTACGATTGATAGCATTATTTTTCATTCGACTAATTAGTCACATTGTGTTGGCTATACTTACAACAGTATTTATGTGGTCTGTGCTTACAACCACCACTAGCAACACACCAAAGAAACTTCGTATTTCTCTATTCATTCTGTTTAATTACCTGGAAACAACATGGCCGACATGTTAAGATGTATTTATTCGTCGCCGCCACTGAAAGCGCATTATCTCTATCAAGCCATTACAGAGCTCTCTTGTGAAAAATAATAGATATTCACATAATTATCCCGACCCTCCTCACCCGAGCGAGACGGGAATAATATTACAGCCATATGTTAAAAAAAGAGACAGATATACTTCTCGCGGTTTGTTTGCGAGCACTTAAGTAATTGAATACAGGGGGCTCGGGTAAGTCGGGGCATAAAGGAAGACTAGAAAATAATAATATAAGTAATAATGTTTCTGGCGTCGCGCGAAAGGGTCGCAACTTGTTCAGTAGGCTCGTAAATATAATAATAAACATACGTCACGGTGTTTTCCCGACTTGTACCTAAGATAACTAATAGGGAACAATGCTCTTCAGATGATGAGCAAAGAATTTATAAGAATAGGTTATTTGTATAACTGCACAAAATACAGTTATGCTGAAAAGAAGGAAGCTGTCTTTATAATTAAAATTAAAATTTATTAATAATTAGTTTTTCATTTACAATGAGGGTAGGTATGCATACTATATATACGATATAATAATTAGAATTTTAAACAAATCAAACCGTCGTTACCAATTTATTATTTTCACTTTATGATGGTCGTATTCAGTTATTTTAAACGAAATCTTGTTTGTAGATATGTAATGTTGACACACTTTGCAGTTGCGGAGTACGTTTATTGTATAATGTATTAAACATGTTGTTTTCTGCACATCAGTTATTCCGTAATAAAACCAAATGGTCCAATGATAATGCGTATAACTTATGATGCCTTGTTTTGTTCACGCTCTGATTTTTTATTGCTATCTCGCGACTGAATTGAGTTGCTAGCTTTATTTTTATGTTTGGTTGTAGATGAAACAAAATATTTATTATTATTTTCAATACTTACTCCCTTATCCTTTACTCCCTCAAAGAAAAGCAAAACAGTAAAGAAAACGAGAACTAATCTTATCCTATATTAACCTTTTGGATACTGCCTATTATGTTAAAATTGCACGCTGAATTTCAATTCTATACATGATTAATTACTGCCAATCTGCACGAAAACTCATAATAACGAATAATTCGCTGTAAAATTTATCTCTTGCTATAAAAATCGTATAACATCGATCATTATAACCCAATTTGGTACATTCACATCTAAACTGCAACATTAGATTTATACTGAATTACACCTACTAACGGCGGAGCGATTAAAGTAAGGCAGCTTATGGAGTATTTATGATACTGCGATCCCGCGCTCAACATGAAGACCCTAATTAATATATACGCCAAGTTGCCAGAGCCATCAAAATATCGTTACAGGCGCTGTTACAACACTAATCCCTCAGTTTGGACGCGCTCTCGGTAAGGAACAATGTGTTAAGGATTTATTAAAGAACCGAATGAACTTGCTTTTTCTTACAAAATATTTATAGAGTTTTCACATTTCTAAAATCACCATTAAGTTAGCTTTGTCAATTAGTAAGAGTTACAGTATCTTTATTACTTCGGTTCTATGTTTTTATACTTGTTAGGTCAATTTACATGCGTACATACATCGCATTTTATTAAAATTATACTCGCACTAGACTGTTATATAATTGTACTTACAGTACATAAAAATTTGCCGCAAATAGACTCTACGAGCCGTCGATCGACCAACGATAAAGATTTCAAGTGCCAACCCCGACATCTGTTCCTTCAGCATAATATTCAGGAAAATCGACGAGCTCAACTCGAGCCTCCACTCTAATCATGAAAATGTATTTATGACCTAATTAAACTCGTGACTTCCGGACGGCGGCAGCCGCATGACCAAGACGCACCTAGCGTCTCTCCATGCGCAAAAGCGAGATAGAAAACTCCCCGTTCCTGTGATTAATGAGTGTTATATGGCTGGTTAAGTACCGTGTAATTTGCAAAACGACCCTTAATTACCGTAGAACATGGCTACTATCGCTATCCTTATCTTACCCAAAGGTTTCACTCGAGAGCGAGTGAGACACGTATAAGTTTGTGTTCCGACTTAAAGGCGGTATTTAATGAGGCATTATGATGTCGCTCTTGCAGATTAGGTTCACATGGCGCTGAAAATTGTTTACCCGCTCTTTATATTTGGCTTTCAGAAAAGCAAACATTGGGCATAAATTCAGTAGCGTATTTTCAGATGCACAATGGCTGTTTTAAATGTTTTCTCACTACTTGTTTGATTACGACGCAAAAACAGTTTAACTTATAAATTTTCGAAATCTGTAAACTATCAAAAATACTCTATAGTATAGTTAGTACTAAATATATCTCGAAAGAATTGAACTATAAATCAAATATTGTTGTTCCGCAGGTATGGTTCCAAAACAGGAGAACGAAGTGGCGAAAAAAGCATGCAGCCGAAATGGCCACTGCAAAACGCAAACAAGAGGAATTGGGTGAGGAATGTGACGATGCGGAGCCGCACGATAACGAGGCGTGCAGCGATGATGACGAGGCGAAGCGGCCGAGGCTCGAGCTGCACCACCAGCACCTGCCTCATCACGCTCTGCCGCATCACCGCCAGTGATCGCGTGCACCCGGTGCAGCCGACGAGCCCGCACCCACCCAATTTCCGCGCAAGTTCGACGCTTGTGCCAGTGATAAACGTGAAGTGAAAGACCCTAAAGAACTAGACGTCGACACTGATACTAACAAAGACAGTGCTACCGCTCTCAACCTGGATAATGACCACAACGTAGATTACTACAGTAAAGGATTTGTCAATTACAAGGACGTTTCTCGAAACGAAAAATTCCAGTTTAACTACACACGGCCTAGTTTCAGCAATAGCAACATGGGTAGTCAGCACGGTGATCGCAATCTCGAGTCCAATGTCAATAATAGTTACTATTTCAATATGAATGAAATCTATCCTGATTATTTGGTTCCACGATCCTTTTGCAAGGAGCCGAGCAGTGAGGACGCACCCTGTGATCTGTCCAACTGGCAGTTACGAGGGCTGAACAAGTTTGAACAGAGTATGGCTGAAACCGATCGAGAGATTGCGAACACAAGCGGATCGGTTGAGAGCGAACACGACATGCTGAACAGTGAGCACAATGCTGACGACAATGTTCAACAACCAATAAACTTCGCGTACTACCACTTCTAATGGACTATTACGAAAGCACTATGTGAGAGTTGTATTTTTAATTAATTTGTAAATAATTATCTACCATTTAACTAAGTAGTCATGTCGTATATAATAAGTAATTTATTATAATTAGATTTTACATGGTAATATTACGTAGGGATTTGTGACATTGATTAAAATGTACATTTTGCAGGATATTTCTCTGGGTGTCTAACTCTTCGTGCCAATTTTCCGGTAGGTAGTATTTAAATTTTCTATTTGGACTGCACACACAATTCCTACTTCTTATTCTGATTTCCCTAACTTCCTTGAACACGAACCTACCTGTAATACTTATTTTATTCTAAACCATTGTGTTTTATGTAAATATTAGTTATATCAAAAGACGTCACGAAAAGTATTTAACGTTAGCGCTATCGAAGCGTAATGCAATATGTATTGTACATTATATGTCTTAGTACATAAGCGATGGATTGTAAATAAATATTTAAACGAATTTAACAATTTTATTATAATTATAACTACCAGTAGTAATGACCACGCCATAGATCTTATACTATTACTGGTGTGATAATAATTCAGTCAAACGCAAGAGTCTAAAACGTATTTACTTAAAAATTTAACTTTCATCCTGGATGTAGAAAAACACAGTCTTCAGTGAAGTTTTTTTCTTAAATGCGTTTGACTGGAATTTTAAACGGAAAATTTTGAAATAATCTATCTAAAGCCAATGTAAGAATTTGTTAAAATATTTACCATAGATGGTAATATGATATAGTAAAAGAGCTTCAACAAAGGAAATATCGCTTGTTCGCACAAAGTTGAAACTGTAAACAATTGCTTCGTGATAAAAAGAAATGTAATAATAAATCCACCAATTTAGACAATAGAAACGATACTTCTACTTCTTTATAATTATTTAAAACATACTTAGGTAAATGAGCGTGGAAATCTACATACGTGGTTGAAATAAACAGTTAGTAAAAACTTACGTTGTGTTTTATTACTGTTTTGAAATGAAAATTTCTTTAGCACGTTCTTTCTTTTTTATTCTTTACGGCTTTTTTATCTAAGAGCCTTCTTTCCTCCTTCTAAATTTACTTCTACCTACTTGTCTTGATTATTTTTGTACGAACATGAGCACGATCTTATAACACCGAATAAAGAAATAACATCTTTTTTACTATAGGTCGAATTCAACTTATTGCCACATTTAGTATACTAACGATTCTCTTTATCAGCAGAAGGTAATTGCCATAACGATTATCGAGACAACCGACCCTTATTGTAGGTACTACTCGAGCATAAATACTTTTACATAGAGAGTGATCAGAAAAACCTTTGAAGGTAATCGAAGGAAGCACCCGGGCAAAAATCGTGATGCTCGCCCCTCGTTACCATGGCAACCAACGAAATCTCGACCGAAAGAGTAACTTACCAAAAAATGACTGTAACCGCTGAAAATAGAGTTCAGTTTCCAGAAAAATTGAACACAAGGCGATTCTGTGGCGTCGCTTGCGAATGTGGCTTGTAGTTATAAATGTAAAACAGCGTTTTACTGTTCCATGTCGGAGAGAGACGGGGAACGCGAAAATATACGGTAGAGGAGGATGAGTGTGTTCTTGGGAGGGATGGGGGTTATCAGGGAGGTATTCTTTCATTTGTTGTGGCTCGGAGGTTCGAAGCGATAAGGTGCGGCGTCTACCTTTTATTTATGACTCCATTTTAAACTGGGGGTAAGTATGTTACGCAATTTGGCCGAGTGTGATTTCTTGCCGGCGTGTTAGGGGATCATGTTCTCGAGGATTTCAACACGGGGAAAATAAGGAAATATTGTTTTATTTCTTGAAGCGCTTTTAGCCTAACTTAGTGATGTAGGGGAAAAGGAAAAACAACCTTTGTTCTTTTACGTACAAAGCTTAGTAACAATGTTTATATTCGGTATTTGCGTTGTTGTAATAAATTTATTTACTACATCATATTGACTTACTCAAAAAAATCAGTTGAACGATTCGACTTTATATTTTTTAATGGTATTGTTTTAGAAGTTGAAGTGAAGTCAGTAACATTTACTTTAAATGAAGGTTTATCGTGTATTCTATTATGACTTCAAACAGAAATGACGAAGACGACGTTTTAATAAAACTTCACAAAAATGGCAAGAACTCCGAATCAATAGAAAACAAAGGGACGACTAATTGGAGTAACAGGCGCGGTCGATCCAGCCAATAAATATACAAATAAAAATATAATAAAACAAGCCTACGCGGCATTCGCTCTAATATAAAACTGCTCGTATATTGTGACGGTATTTACTGTTCCAGTGACTGAGCAAATGCCACACACAGGTTAACATCTGTATTCTGGGTCCATGTTGACAATATTGATTACTAAAACGAGATCAAAAGCTTCAATTCACAGTAAAGGTAACTTACGGCAGAAGGTTCTTTTTCTTGTACTAAATAAACCTTCATCAATTACTTCAAAAAGCACTAATTTGTATCTTATGAATAGCGATATAATAATGGTGTGTTATGTTACTTACTCGTGTAGTAGGTACTATTTCTTTGGTGAACTTCTACTAAATTTGAAAAAACGTCATATACGGGGTATTGACGTTTGAAAAAACTTCAACAAAAATACGCTGTGTTAATAATTTATGTTCATTAAATTGACTCCTTTGTCACTGTGATATTATCATATTCAATAGCAACGACTTCAATCTATAGATAAGAACATTCACAGAGAGAGTATAATTATGTACCAAACAAAACACTATCGATAGTGATAGTGTTTTGTTTTAATGTTGAATTTTGACAAAGAGTATAGTAGGTGCCGTAGTACCGTGGACAGACGTGATAGTCTATACCTATTGGGAATGAGCTAGTCAGGCTATTAATATTGAGTGTTTACCAATGATATTTATCCATAGTTGGAGAATTAACGTAAAGCCCCTGGTATAGTCGCTATTAGTTGCACAATACATTTAATTTTGTTTTGACCCAGGGGTCTTCCGTTAAAATTTATAATTATATTACTATAAAGAAAATCAAATTAGGTTCAAGAAAAAAAAAACTCACAATTAGTTGAAATTATCGATGTTCTGTTATGTACTTTTCCTTGCGGAAAGGCAAATATCTTTCTCTGAGTCTAGTGTTTTTTATATTTTTTTAAATTTATATATGGTAACCATAGTAACTGTTTAATTCATATTGTACATACTCTGTTATTGTGTAATCAGAACACGGTGTTACTTATTAATCTACGATATTGACGTGTAATGTCGGAACCGCACATCAGTGATGAAACAAATTGTTTGTATGGAACATCGCATCTAGTACGCTGGTATAGTAACGTTGTTCAATAGATTGTTTCCATGGCTTTTCGCGGTTAGCGTTCAATATTTATTATGGTTCTTGTTGGTCATGTCAGTAAAAATAGAAAGATATATACATATATATATATCATTATTTTTTCATCCTCTACGATACATATGGATATGGACTGAAAACTTGGCGTATACATATTTAACGAAAACAAAAGAAAAATTCACCAAGGCTTGACTGTGTGGTTTTAAACCCTTGCCTTTTCTTTTACGGAAAAAATTAAAAACAATTAAATGCGTTGAAAGAGTTTCGGTTACGTCTTGATGTAGACTGTATGTAGACTATTATGAGATCTTTATATTAATTAAAATTAATTTCTTGCAGTAGATACCTACTTTGGAGTAAATGATTCTAATTTTCATATTACATGAAAGCCTAAGAGTGCTTACACACGGTGACGTTTAGCAGAGATGCTATCGCGTGTTTTATCTATGCAGACACGCGTGTTTGTAAATGTAGACGATTAGCTACTGCATCGCTGCTAAAAGAGCCGTGTGTAACCGCTCTAATAATACTTAGGTGTTTCTTATCTACAGAATAAGTAGAATGGTAATAAATCAAGTTTAACTTTGAAATTCGTTAATGAAATCCAGTTTCTTATAAGACATAAATAAATTAATTTATATAACCAACAAAGTAAAGTATACCTTCCTAAATAATAGATAAATAAAACAGAATAACAACATAGACGTTGTGAAATAACTCCTATAAGTTTACACCGGCCGGTGAGTGATTCACGTCGAGCTTAGATTTACTGCGTCCGTCCGTCTGTCCGTCCGTCCGCTTGATTTATACATTCACCCACATCACCCACGATAACTAATTAATATCCTATACTTCACTGTCATACGAGTTTCCGATGATCTAGATATTGAATCGTAGGTACGAGTGTGTTTATTTCACAATGAACAATTATAAACAATAATTAAACAAACACATTAAGGTTATCAAGAATAATTTCTAACCGGCTATTTGCAAAATCTCGATAGTAGAGCGTTTTGAAAGTAAAAACTAGATATTTTTCGACGTGACAGACGAATTAACTAAATTTTGCAATGAAGTAATATAAAAACCTAGTCTGAAAGATATTCATTTAAAATATTGCACATGAAGCCAAACACTGCTGAAAAATTATGGAATTAAGAAAATACGATTTGAAAGTTCAAAAAATTGCTGAATAGAACCAAATAAATTTATATTCTCGTTTATAAGTGGATAACTAATGATTATGTATTTACTTAAATAAAAATAATCTCATTTTTCCCAAAAAGATTCATTCATTGTTTTTCAAATCGCGTTTCAATTAAATCATTTTCCCTCAAACAATGCGTTTCTTACTTTCAAGTTACTTTTTTTCAGAAAACCGGTTACTCTTTGTTGTCGTCAAAATGTCTGAAGGTGGCAGAGGCGGTTTAGGCTATTACTTTCCATTCGATGAGACGACTATGTTGAATTAAAGTCTTGATTATCAGATCAATTACAAAGATACAAACTAGGGAATTATCTGTGCTACAAGTAGGTGCCTGAGTAACGAAACGCTGCTGGTTGGCACTATTTTTTATAGCACATACTTCACACTAACACACATTCGCATAATCTCGCGATGCATACATGTTACATTTACTGCACTTACATTTAACTGTCACCGTAGCCATACGGTTACCATGTCCGATTGCACGCACAGGTTCGATTCCCAGAGTGGGAGAAATAAGTGTATGGCCTACATTTATTTCTCTCGTGAGTTTGGGTGTAATTTGTGGTTGTCTATGTGAGTGTCCATGGCACCCGCGACACAGGGTTTCCCTAGTGCGGGGCCATGAGTGTACTGCGTTATTATTATTACAGCACTAGTCGTCTCACGAGCCTTTCTTTATTATGCGAATGCGAGCGTGTGGCTTTCGTGCACACATACAAGACGCGCTGCTACGTTTGTGTGGACTTACCATACCTGTCCTATGTCCTATCATACAATGGTTACAGGCTTGCTCACGTGGTTCTAGTACGGTTGTCCATGCAGGATGCTTCTGGGTAGGTATCACCACTCTATATCTACCGCAAATTGCGATAATTGAAACTGTTTTGTTGCGAATTCAAGAATAGGGAGGATAACGGAATTCCTAAGTGTGATCATGATCTTTTCTTTTAAATAACGCACACACACAAAATAGTCTTGCCAGCTTAATCATAGGCACAGGGATTTTAAGATTTTCTAGGGCCAGTCGCAAAGCTACAGGCCGCGGTGGTAATGATATATTATGTTAGGTGGGTCGTCGTTTGCCGGGTTGTATGAACATAAAAAAAATATCGTACATCAGCCTTTATTTTATTTGATGATAGTATAAAACAGATATCGTACAAGATTAACTATGGAGATGTTGGTTACTAAAAATCCAATAATAAATTGTTTTAGTTCTAGAGCCGCCATAAATAAAGACATCAAATAAAACTAGTGATTGGGACAACATCTAAAACAAAGGCCCATAAACACAAATCATGTTTAAAGATACGTCTCTTCATTTTAGGTACAACTGGTATATGTTTGTATAAATTATATAATTTAACTATTATTGGGTCGTGCTGTAATGGTCTAAATATTTATCGTTACGTGTAGTTTTTGTATTTTACTCCGAAGTCCAGTATATGGAGAACGTCGAATAATACTTTGGGCATAAGCATTCAAATACCCTTACGAATAGCAGACCCAGTAGATCATATATATTATATGTATGATGTATGAGTAGTATAATGAGATAGGTCATTCCAAGGTGATGTATGTGTATAGTAAGTAACATTTTTTTTTAGTAAGTAACCTCAAAAAAAGTAATTATATATAAAGGGCAGACGGGCTGGGATTGGCATATTTGCATATGTTATTTTGAGCAACATAAAGGTGTATTTGGATTGGGCGGGTCACGTTGGCCGGATATATCGCAAGAAGTTGGCTAACGTCGTCACTCATTGGGTGCCCGAGGATGGAAGGCGACGGCGCGTACGGCTGAGAAGAAGTTGGCGGTAGTGGAGCGATCTCGATGGGTTTGACAAGGAATGGTGGTGAAAGACGGGAAGCACTGGAAAATTTTGAGGGAAACCTTTGATCTGTGGTGGGATACAATTGATCAATAAAAAAATATAATACATATTTCTAATTGAAATTTACTGTATTTTGTCCTGCCGCTAGTAATACATTTAAATTATATTTTAACTGCCTCTGTGGCCGGTTACCATGCCGGACTGCCACGCAGAGGTCCTGGGTTCGATTCCCGGGCCGGGAGAATTATTTGTATGGCCTACATTTATTTCTCTCGTGAGGTTGGGTGTAATTTGTCGCTGTCCATGTGTGTGTCCATGGCACCAACGACACAGCGTTTCCCTGTTGCGGGGCTATGAGTGTGTGCGCGTTATTATTATTATCATTATTGCAATTTTTGATTAAATTCTATTCTATTCTGTGTATTTGCGCAAAGTTAATAATAGGACTGACCATACCTCGTTAGTATTGGGTAAATCTCATTAGTAGTAAATAGAAGCTAATATAAACAATTTTTGTATGAAAACATGACGATGACAAACAACTTTATAATATGAAGTCATTGACCAGATCTATGTATTAAGTAAATAAAGTGCATATATCTTGTATATGAGTGCATATTACACTACATAACACGACTTTTATTTCTAAGTTATGAATGTCATTTTCAAATTGGTTCTAACATAAAACCTTTGCTTTCGTGGCCTGGACAACGAAAAGTTGAGTCACACCACTAAAGAAACGTATACATTTTCGAGTTTCTCTTTATTTAAAGGCAAAAGAGTACATTATACTTCAAATCAATAGTATATATAAACGAAATATGGAAAGGAAAATGTGTAGATTTGCGAGATTATGTAAATTCCACTATGTAGCTATGTAAATTGGCAGCTATGTAAATACCACTGCAACAGCCACAAAAACAAAGTTTCAGGGGTATACAGCCCTTTTCTACGTACTTGTTGCTCAATCAGCTCCATCGATCGATTGACAGTTTGAAGCTCAAATTCGAGGCTGGTGAAATACTCGACTACGAGAGGGAGCGCCTTTCCTGGCAGCGTTCAGAATCGAAATTCACCGACTTCTGTGTAGCAATCATGAAAGAAGTAGCAAAAACCTATAAGACGACCGCAAAGCCTCCCTAGTAGGGCGGGGATGATAGAATACAGCTAAGAAGGATAATTAGGGCGTCATGTAGAGAGGAAAAGCAGAGGTTCGGAAAAAGAGCAAATATAAATTTGCTCTTACAATAATTGCCTCCGTGGCCGAACGGTTACCATGCCGGACTGCCACGCAGAGGTCCCAGGTTCGATTTCTGGGCCGGGAGAAATATTCGTATGGCCTACATTTATTTCTCTCGTGAGTTTGGGTGTAATTTGTGGTTGTCTATGTGTGTGTCCATAGCACGCGCGACACAGGGTTTTCTAGTGCGGGGCTATGTTAAGTGTGTGCGTTGTTTCGTTTGTTTCGTTGAAATTAATGAGAATATTATAGGCGACTCGAACTTAGTAAAGACTAAGCTGTAGAGCCTTGAACACCGCCGTAAAGTTGCCAGCCTATCGGTATTGTACAGGACATATCATGGAAAGTGTGCGATGGAATTTGACGCTGTAATTCTGCCTACCCCTTTCCATCATCGGGGGACCAGACGTAGGCTTGGGTTCCACCCTTATGCTGTGGATATTCCAAGGATTCGCACGAAGCGTTACGCTTCCACATTTATATGGTGAACCGCTATGGAGTGGAATTTCCTGCCTTTAGATTTATTCCTTTAACGTTATAACTTGGGCATTTTCAAGGCGAGATTAAATAGGTATTATATATATATGTGCATCTTGTCACCTCATCGTCACTTACCATCAGGTGAGATGGCAGTCAAATGCACACATATATTGTAAAGCAAAAAGAATACATATTTTGTATGGCATAAATGGACAAGTTTCACTTGTTATATGCGGAATTTTTCTTTTGTTATTTTTGCCATAAACTAATATATGAATTAGATAATGTATTTTGAGTAATTTAACCAATAACTTCAAATAAATTTTGATGTGAAGTAAAATATTAATAACTTAATTTATACATGTATCTACCTTGTAGTTATTAATTTATGCATACACTTTTTGCTTAATGCAACATATTCAATATTTTTGTATAGTATAATATACATTTCGTTACAATTGAAAACACAGATGTACAAAAAAACATAACTTTGAAATAATAACCTTATAATTATATAACACAATAATAAACATAACATGGTAAATAACAATAGGGGTAATGAAACAGATAAATAATTTTAAATGAAAAGCTCCGAAAATTAAATATCACAGGACAAAAAAAGATTGACCTATAGTGTAACCCCAATAATTTGCCTGAACCTGATACTTGTTGCCTGTATCATAAATGTTTTGACGCTATACATTTGCAATGAATCTTTACGGTGCGTTTGAATAGGCATCTTCTGGGCGAGCTCGTTCCATCGTAGATCCTATATATGCTAAAGAGTTAGGTAGTGGTCAAGAGCAAGTCCATTTAATTTTAAAAAATGTATAATTGCTTAAAATGACGTCTAGACTGAAACTGATTGGTGATTTGATTATTAGTTACATGTGCAATCTTATACACAAAGATACCTGAGTTTTTCTACAGAAATTGTTACATCTGGGAAGATTGGACAGCCCATTTTATTGACATTAGGAATGTTCACCAAAATGTGTAGCCTTAATTATAATAGAGTCACATGTGATCTTAAGTCAAAAGTATTTTATCACATGAAAATCATAAAAATAATACGGACGAATTAAACATATCATGTTGTTGTATGAAATTTTATAAATCTCCTATTTTAAGCATGAAACGATCGTTCTCGGACTAGTGTTCACTAACTAATTTCCGTGGCAATTTTTATTATTTAAATATGAAATATTTACTGTCCAATATTATTTAATATTCGAGCACTGTATCGTGAAATATTATTTAAAAATTACACGTTAATATATTATGTAATTCAATATTCAAATAATAAAAATTGCCACGGAAATTAGATTGTGAACATTAGTCCGAGAATGACCGAAATTTATCACCAATCATCGTTCGTAGAATCTTTTAACGTCTCTCCTAAAAAGTTGTAATTTTGCGGATGTGATCTTATTACACCAAGGTTGCGATTACACTAAAAACAATTACTGGCATTATATTAAAAAAATAATACTGTCTCCGTATTATATAATATATTGGTTTTTGT
Source organism: Hyposmocoma kahamanoa (assembly GCF_003589595.1). Lineage (NCBI taxonomy): Eukaryota > Metazoa > Arthropoda > Insecta > Lepidoptera > Cosmopterigidae > Hyposmocoma > Hyposmocoma kahamanoa. Next base: position 944,848 of record NW_020656077.1, read on the forward strand.
TTGAAATTATAACATTAAACATTGGTCAAAATAGACTATATTTATTTATCATAAAAAAATATCAATTAATTTCCTACGTGGAGTCTTTTCCTTCTTGTTTGTCATCATGACTTCTTTCTTGTCATTTGGTGATATGGCTTTATAACACCAATTACTTTGAATATTAAGGAATAATACAATCTCCAGAAACATAAGTTGGTTCTTTTGAAATTATACCATTAAACGTTGACAAAGATAATATTGGCAATAATTTTCCTGAATAATTTATGTTTTGAATAAATACTTCCTACGAAAACCGAATTTGAATTTCGCTAAGTGTGTTGATGCACGTGAATGTGCTATAAAAACTATAAAATTACAGATTATAAAATGCAATAGAAAGACAGACAATAACAATCAGATGATCAGCGATGGACGGGGTCAACAAAAACAGGAACATGAAAATAAAGTGTCCGACACTAAACAGTTTATGGGGGCCGTAAACGAAATGATCGGTTTCGTTCATTCACTCGAAAGCAGTATAGACTGCCAGTAATGAATTCGCCTAATTAGTCCGCGCTAAAGGTTCAAATAAAATTTTAAATGATATACTTTACGCTTTTGGAGCTGCTATCATGAAGTGTCCAATTGATTTTTATTATCAGACAATGCTAATGGTCTATATACACTGCATTATGAATTATTATTTTTTTCTTTTTATTGCTCTACTTTTTCATCTAAATTCAAATGTTAAATCCTCTTTAGGATTGTTTATATTTTACCTGCCTATTTATACTTTACAGTAAGTACTCGCGTATGTACTGACTGTATATTAAGTAAAAATGATTAAAATGACCAAAACATCTATAAATACAAAGTTCAGAACGCTCGAAATGGGTCGCTTTAGACCACTTAGTAACGTTGGGCCACGGTGTGAAACGACTAAGACTCTCTTTGAGTTTGGTGTTTCGAACCATTATAACTAATTATCCAAAAATGTTTGCAAAAATTATGTAAAAATTACAGCAATTCAGTGTCATAGGTAAAAATAAATATCACTTCATGGAATTCATCTAGCTAATAAGAAATAAGAAGCTGGTGAAATTACAGGCACATGGGTCTTGTCAACTTTACGATAAAATTAAATTCATTACGATTAAATGCTCTGAGTAGCACTGCAACTATTATGGACAGGCGTGTCGCTTACTACCAGGCGCACGACTTGCTCGTGCCGTTGCTTGGTATTATAAAAAAAGAAAACAAAAAAAAAATAGAGTACATATATGAGAAAAATCATTAAATTCAAAGGTAAACGACAAAAAATATCCAATTAAAAAATATCTACAAATACTCGTAAACATAGGATTTATTTTTCAACACAATTACGCAGTACCTAATCGTATATTGTAGAATACACATCACATGTGTGAATTCATCAAATCCAACCTATTTTATAAGTTCCACTGCTGGGCTGACGTGAGGTTTTAGGCCTTAGTCCGCCTCACTGGCCCAATGCGGGTTGGGGACATCACACGTTTTCCGAGGGTTGTGAACATTCTTCGATGTGCAGGTTTCAACACGATGTTTTCCTTCACTGAAAATCTCGTGGTAAGTTTCAAATTATATTCTGCACGTGAATTCCGAAAAATTCAGAGGTTGCCTGATCCTGGATTTGGAACCACGGCCTCTGATAGAGATACCGTTAAACCATTCAGCTACCATGGCTTTTTAATTACATACAATTAATTTTCAGTTCAAATATTAACCGCTTCAATTCTTGAATTCATCAAATAACATTCATTATTGTTGCACATGTTTCGTCTTTCCCAATTATTTCCCGCAATGAGGGATAGCATATTATTGGAAAGCTAATCTGAACGCGTTGTTCAAAATTGAATAAAAAGCCGTCGTTGTTTTCCATTTGTGTATTTGTATAGAAACTAATAAAAATATACGTTGACGATCACAGTTCACTTTTTAAAATCGTCTTGGAGGACGATAAAGCTCCGTTTGTATGCATTAAAACATTTTAAAATGTAATAAATAACACCGTTTAACGATGGAGACATGAGCCGCTATTAATCACGAGTTCACGTTAATTCTACTTTTTATTACATGTAAATGAGTGAGGTGGTTTCGGTATCACAATACCACACTTTACCTTTGGTAGGTATTCCACACTTGCCAGGGAGTAAAGGAGGTTGAGTGCAAAACCTTACAAAGGACTGTTTAGCATCGCAAATGGAATAGTATTCTCGAGAAAGGAAATTAAATACAAAATAAAAAAATACCTTCCCTTTCAAATCAACCAGGGTATGAGACAATTTTATACGGGAAACTAAACAAGAAAATTTTTGCCAATAAAGTTCTATTTCTTTTTATGATACCAAATGGTGAAATTATACTATGGCGCACTACTCAAAACACCAAACCAAATTCATATTTACCTTTATTTACTTTTCGATTTCGCTTTCGATAATAAATACAATAACTAAATAAATTGTGATGGAAAACGCAAACACCCACAGTGCGATTTTTTTTATGATACTATTTCACGGGATGTACAAGTAGTGAGGTTGGTGGTAAACGACACGACTGTCCATTGCAGTCGGAGTACCGATTTAGATTGCAAAGATCTGAGGGGCACTGCCACTGCGCCCCTCAACCGCCTGTAATTTCAGCAGAGGTCAGCTACATAACACACTGGACATTATATTGCATTACTAATTTTAAGCACTTTGCACTTTCATGATTCTTATGGCACTTAAAGTTCCTTAGAACATAAATAAAAATTTTGTATAATGTTCATTATATTCATGGCCGCGACCAATGTAGAATTTGAAGTTTCATGCCAAAGAGCACAATTGACGCAGGAATCGACGAGTTTATACGGTATATTTGCCTAGTGACTGCATCAATGCAGTATTTGCATAGTTCTTATTTGATTTGCATGACTGTGCTCGTTTTATTATCGACTAAAGCCAACAGCTACGTATGTCGCTCTGGGTGTTTTCTTCAGTCTGTACGACGGAAAAGCACTATTACCTGATCATGTTTTATTTTCTTCCTAACCTTTGAATCAACGTCATATCCAACTCATATTTACGACTTCTAACAGACGTTAATAATTGTTTTATTTTATTGCTTTTGTAATGATAATGTGCGATTATTCACTTGACCAAAACATGTGCTAATTAACAAGTTTAACAACCGTAACGTCTACAAAAAGGACAAGTCAAAACATATTAATATAAAGGTAAAAGAAAAATAAATCCTAAGCCGATCAGTTGAAGGACTCAAGAAACTATAAAGCGAAGTACAGACGGGCAGGCACAGGGTAATAAATAAATAAAACATATAAATAAATAAATAGAGGAGTAAATCTCTCGTTATTTATGTCACTGTGGCGGTCGATGGCGATTTAATGACGCATTTCGACAGACGGACGGATTGTTAGTGATATTTTAGTAATAAACCTCGGCCATGTATATTGGGACAACATTATATTGTACAGTTCAAAATGACTCTTGTTTTCAAGGTACACTATTCACACTCGTGAGCTGTATTGAAATTATGTAGGTAATAAATACATATATCAGAATCAATGTAATTTCGGTGGGTAGACTAAATTACCACATATATTCTATCAAGTAGATGTATATATTCACGTATACACTCACGTTGATAACGTCACGTACCCTCATCATTACTGGTACTTGCTACGGAGGAGAACAACATTTTTTTAACGACTTTTACCAACCTTTCCTTTATTTTCCTAACTGCATTTATAAATTGGCAATCCTGTGCAGCCTGGAGGTATAAGGCTGTATATCTGTACAAGCCATGATTATGAATGTCGTTAAAAATAGAAAACAGCAGTTTAGTTGTGGTGCGAAAGGTCAATGATTTATGAATTGTTGAGCAAAATTATATTTTTACTGAATGTCAATCTAGTTGAAATTTACGTGTGCTTAGGACGATCAGGGTTTATATTGACTATGTAGTATTATTATTTATTCTAGGCGTAACCATTATAACCGGATAGGAAAACCATTTCCTATACATTACGAGAAATGCTCTTAACGCGCATCGACATGAAAAAGCAAATGAAAGAAAATTAAAATGCAAGTGAATTTATTTTTTGAATTTTAATGGAAGAGTGCATTTAAGCTAATCTCTCATGTTACTATAATAAGCTAGTCTTGAAACGTTTGCAGTAGAGAATTAAGCACATTTTATTTATATTTAATTAATAGTTAATACGTTTGAAAAGAAGCTATTCGCTCGCATCCGGTCGCTCAGCTCTATCAAAAAGCTCACACCCATCATAACTTAACCGAATCAAAAGATCAATAAATCCTGCATTAAAACTCTATAGAAACATTTGGACATACAAAAATATACCAAAATAAACCCTAACACATTTGCTTAAAGCGGTAAAGGAATGGGTAGTTTAAAAAGCAGGTTATTTTAATCCTGCACAATAAAAAATTGTGGCCAGTATTTTAAACCGGTAGCCGAAAAGGATTATCTAATATACGATCACAATATAATGATCTTGTTTTTAACGTATATACTTTTTGTAGAGGTTTTATGTCATGGGGTTTTTAAATATAATTATATTAATATTAATATAATTATTATTAATTTCTTATTATTGATTTAGTAACAGTAGAGGTCCTAGTGAAAGAATTCGTCCAGGGAAGTACTGCAACCTTACCTATTTCTGCCACCAAGAAGTAATGTTAGCATTACTACGTTCCGGTTTTGAAGGGTAAGGGTGCTGGTGAATTTACAGGCACATGGGACTTGTCAACTTATGTCTCAAGGTGACGGGCGCAGTGGCATTGCTCCTCAGATCTTTACAATTTAATGCTCTGAGTGGCCCTGCAACTGTTATGACAGGCGTGTAGCTTACCATCAGGCGCACGACTTGTTCGTCCCGTCACTTTACATTATAAAAAAAATTTGTCGACCACCATAGTCGAGTGACTAACACTCCGGTTTTCATGGTCTAGCCATTTCTGAGGTTCCGGTTCGGCCGGATTAATGTAGAAACTAAATTTTCTAGGTGTTTGCGATACAGTCATTGTTTCCGATTTCCATAATATAAGTGCTTTAGCTACTTTGAGATCAAAGCAAAGTATGAGATGTTGTCTAATCCTCGAACATTAAAAAAATCCTATGATCCGACTGGATTTTTTCTTTGTATTTGTTCAACCTTTATATAAATAATATAATAATAATAACAAAGTAGTAGAGTATTCTCACAAAAAAAATAAATTAATATCATGATGGTAAAAACACATCGAGTATGTAACCAAAAACATTACGATTGTAAACAATCGCAGTAATCGTGACAAATCTTTTTTACGTATATTTTATATAGTTTTTTAGCAGTTTGATTGAAATTCTAAATTTAAATGTATACTAGTTTTTGGTAGTTTTTGGGTTTGGTTTTTCTCTGTTACTGTCATTGTTGGTACTGTTTACGTCTGTAACTGTACAATGTTAACCAACTTCAAAAAAGGAGGAGGTTCCCAATTGGACTATATTTTTTGTGCGTATGTTACGCGATTACACGATTTTGATGATTCTTTTTTTGTTGGATAGAGGGTGCCTCAGTATTCTTTTTATTTATTTGGGTCAACAAACAGGAGACACAATTGAAACTTATCACAAAATTTTTTTTAGAGTAAATATGTAATGATTGTGTCACCAGCACCGGTAACCACTATTTACTACAAAAAGCTGAACAGTGGTGATGCATGTGTAATAAACTACTGAACAATAAATAATTAAAAAATATTTTTTTACAATACAAACCAATGAAACCTTGATACAATAATAATAATAATAATTACTACATAAGTACACATGGGTTGGGTACAAGTTATGTTGTGTGACACAAGGTTCCAAGGCTAATATAAAAAGAAAACAAAACTAATAGTTGCATTAGTAAATGACTTAGTAATTGGTATGACTGAAAATATTCCATCTCAAAAGGTGGCAAAATACCCCTATTTTTACATAATTTGAATCCGGTTTCGAGCACTTTCCAGTAATCGATTATTAACTTTTTAGTTTCAGTACTTATAAGCCAAGTTTTAAGTCGGTTACTTCTTTTTAATAAAAATATTGAATGAATAAACTGTAAGTCCTTTGATCTTGCTCACTCTTCAATAGCACCAGAACCCCATTGATACAATATGCTAGAGTGATGTTGAATTAAAAATAAAATCTATTTATACCATGTTAATGAAGTTATTAATTTCTTTTGTGTGGTTATGTGACTACTTCTATACAATTATTCAGTTTTAAGCTCTGTGAAATAGACAAGTTCTATTTGCCAAATGACAGGAGTGTTTATAATTTATTTAGATACTAATAAACAGTATAGATTACAATTTCGTAATACATATTGTCTTATCACATAGTCCTTTATAGATTATCGTAAACCCGCCTTAGCGTAGTACAATTTATAGTAACGTAGCATTAATGGAACGTAACCTGAACTAATTTTATATCAGTAACGTCCCACTGCTGACCACGGTATCTATGTGGTCTTTAACATCTAGAAGACCTTTGTAATACACAACCTTGACATTGAGTCAGTGTGGTATGACATCATTGTCAAATACGTGTTAGCAAATTAAAAATTATTTTATTGCTAAAGTTTTTCAAATGTCAGCTCAAATATGATCAGTCCTTATTGTAACGCTCACCACGGGCCTGCTTATCTAGGTTATAAGCTGGCCCGTGTTCGGCAGTGTGATGTATGTGTTCATACTGCTGGATCACAGACTCAACATGTCACGTACACATTATTTTTGTTTGTTTAACCGAACTAATCTACGGGACAACGTGTCATGTGGCATTTTAAAGATACAGGGAGAGAACACTCTTTCCTTACAATCATTGACGAAGTATTTCAGATAATTTGGTAGCTTTATGTAAATGTCTAACCGCATTTAATAAAAATTTATTACAATGACCAACTTTTTTTATGATACCAAATGACAAGACGAACCAGTCGTGCGCCTGGTGTTAAGCGACACGCCTAACCATTAATAACGCACACATGCACACACTCAACATAGTCCCGAACTAGGGACACCCTGTGTCACGGGTGCTATGGACACACACATAGATAACCACAAATGAAACCCAAACTCTCGAGAGAAATAAATGTAGGCCATACAATGTAGGATATATTTCTGCCGGCCCGGAAATCGAACCTGGGACTAACTGCTCGGTCACGGAGGCAGTCCATTGCAGTTGCAGTGCCACTCAGAGCTTTAAATCGCAAAGATCTGGGGGACACTACCACTGCGCCTGTCACCCTAAGACATAAGTTAACAAGTCTCATGTGCCTGTAATTGCTCCAACACACCCTTAAAAACCGAAGTACATCACAAGGAGGTCTACAGATTTAAAAACTGCTACTGTTTTTGCTATAAAAACGGATACTAAGTAACTTTGTAAGAGAAAAAAACTGTTTGACACCTAGTAAAACACCTGTAACAAACACAAAGAAACTCGTACTGACTCGATTTGTACGTAGTATAATAAGACAAATATGGTAACTCCGTAGAAACGTGGTAGCGCGGCTTGTATGTGTGCATGCCCGTCGCGCGCCGTGTACAGACGCATACATTCGCATAATCTCGTTATGCACACGCGTTGGAAAGCGCGAGTCGCAACATTCGCCATTCATTATAGAATTGAATGTCACTGCTTCGAAAATTACATCAAATAGTAGACGTATTTATTGCTGTCTTTGTTGTAATTTGAACAAGTGAACCAAATTCAAGTCAAATTCAGAATCGTTCAGCATATCATTTCTATATCATAGTCATACTCCATAACCAAGATACCAATCCGCGATGCTTGTATAAAAATATTAATAACTAATTACCTACTGCATTTTAACAAAGGTTATTTCCATATAGCACAAGAATATTGTGATGGAGGTCTTATTTTTAACCGACTTCAAAAAAGGACGAGGTTCTCAATTCGACTGTATGTTTTTTTTGTATGTATGTTACGCGATAACTCCGGTATTTGTGAACCGATTTTCATGATTCTTTTTTGTTGGAATGGGGATACTTCCATAGTAGTCCCATTTCATTTTGAAGAAAATCATCCACCTCTAAGGGTCGCTGTTCACGCATGAAGATTCATTTTTATAAATAGCGCCTAAATTTTACTTAAGGAGCAATTATTTTAATGGTTGATTTTGCTATTTCTCCAATTATAGGCGTTTTTCTCTCAATATACTTTGAGTAGTGAGAACCGATTTTTATTATCTCTAGTATCAAATCCTGTATAGTGGCGAACTATGGGATATTTCAATAAAACTTAGCAAATAGACGTAATTCTATGTACTTTTGAGGTCGGTTTTTTAGTACTCTATACTTAGATTATTTTCAAATTGTGTTTTGTAATTTGTAGGTACTACTTCCTATGCTCCGAGTGAAGTGTAGATCGGAGAATTTTTTCTTTGTATGCGGTCTTAGTATCAACAAAAATAACAAACCAGTGGAGGATTTTCACAAAAAAATAATTATGACAATTATGGTAGTAAAACATCATGGTAATATACCTACAATAAATAAATAAATATTTGCAATTAATACAGTGACATCTATCGTCAGCTTCTGGTAGCTGTAACCTGGATAAGTGAGAACTATATAACATCAAATCTGTAAATTTTAAGATCATAAAAAACTTGTTAAAGGTAAAATACTTTTTTGAGACCCGAACTTATATAGTATTCTCACGAATCAGAATTTTCCGAATGTATTTAGGGAACGGAAAGTAGTAATAAATTTTGTAAATAAAAAATAATAAGAGGATATTGCTGTCTATTCTCTGGGGGTTACCCTGCTATTTTTGTGTACAATTTGATCAGCCTATTTCAGGTTTCCGAAAGATATCGTTTAACATGAATTATTCAATTTGTATAAATAGTACGTACCCACCTCGTGTCATGGGTGCATCGACAATCGCATAATAATAAAGTATGTAATTGCGTATGTCTGTCGTACGTTTTGATATTATGGAACTTGACTCAGGTGGAGAAAATGATGTGGAGGTTAATCGTGGAGAGATTTGAACAGGTATAACAATGACAAAAGCGAGTGAAAGAGGAAAGATTAGTTTAGAAGTATTTAAGAAACCTTTTAAATTCTAAAAGTTATGTAACACTTTAATCGAATGTGAACCTTCCCAGGCATCACCCAAAGAGCTTAATTGTACAACTGTGTAGAAAGGCAATATACTTCGTATCAGACACTAATACCAAAAGCTTATAAAAAAGCAATAATAAGAACCGAAACATGTATAATTAATGAGTTGCTACACATAAAAATCTAAACAAAAAATTACTTAGACATAAACTTAGTTAATACTGGTAAGAACTTAATTGCGTATAATAAAAAGGAAAATATAAAGGCTCATTTTGAATAGAGGAGATGCCACAAAATCCTCCCCCTGTGCGCGCGCGCACCATTCACAAAAATGTTTTTTCGGCGCGTACCTGCAACTTCCTTCCTACAACGATCCATTATCGTGAATGACATTCCATGACTTTGACAGTTAAATGGATACTATAACACCTCTACTGAGTTACATTTACTAGTCTTAAAGAAAAATAAACCTTTACGGACGCATTTAGGGCTCAAAATTACGTAGCGTTTCATATTTAAGTCATGATGTTAGGACAGATTTTGACAAAATTATGCAGCACCTGAGAAATCAACGCAGTGTTCTATTTGTAAATAAATAAAGCTGATATTACTGGCTACATCAGGAACAAATACGCAAGTAGTCATTATTATTTTTGTAAGGTGTGAGTAAACGATAGTATAGTGAGTGACGTGAAGTCGCAAGCGCATTGTGATCGGTGCCACGCTGTCTGTGCGCTGGGTTTTTGTTAATTTTTTTTCCAGTCTGTAGGAGAAATTAATACTTATGCTTACTAATGATATCGTTGACAAACTATTAAGAGGAATTAAAATATTTCTTACGCAACGTTCAAAGGTCATTAAGGCTATATACTAAATGTACATAATTAGGTATACTTTATAATATTTGAACCCTACCACATAAACTACTAATAAACTTGTACAGTTAAATGATAATGTTAACCGAGTTCCTTAAAATTACGAAAAGGGCTGTGTTTTCAAATTTTAAATATGTGACTAGAATTGAACTGCATTTTTTGTAGATGGGCTAGCTTAGTTTTAAAAAACTGCATATCTCAATAATTTTGACATTTAGTTCACTGTCATTGAACATTGACATATACTATCACCGCATTTAAATTACTGACTGTCTTATTAAATCCATATTTTATGTGCACGTTATGTAATATTATTTAAAGAAACTCTTTACGCCTAGTATAGTCTAATGAAGTGCATGAATAAACGCAGAATATACCTTCTATATGTTTTGTATGTCTAATGTTTGGCCGGACGTGGTAAAACTACACTAATTAATTAATATTATACATAGGGCGCACTATAAGCTTCCGGAACTTACATAAACAATGTTTATAAAATAATTACAACATTTCAAAATGGAACTTTCTTGTTTCATCTGACTGTCACTTGTTTTTACATTGTGGCATCATTTTAGAAATTGGTTGTCTACATCACCATAAATTTAACTCCTGAAAATGTTGGTAGTATGATTTTCTACGACTTTAAGTGGAATTTAACAGCTCAGCGGAACTTCGCTAGGCTTCAAACTGCTTTTGCCGATGAAACACCATGCAAGGCGATTGTTTATAGCTGGTTTGCTGAATTCAAACACGGTCGTGTGAATCTCAGTGACGAATTTCGTGATGGTCGCCCGTCCACTGCGGTGAACAACAAAAACATCGATGCTGTGCGCCGTATGATCAAAACAGACATGTGACGTACCATGAGATTTAGGCATCTTTAGGCATGAGTCAAATAGGTCAAATAGGTATGAGTCAAATACAATCAATACTACACAAACATTTGGGTGTGAAAAAGCTATGCTCTCGGTGGATCCCACACAATTTGACTAAGGTTCAAAAAACGGATCGCGTCACTTGGTGCAATGCCACGTTTACCAGATTCAACGAAGGAGCGTCAAATTTGGTGTGAGATATAGTAACAGGTGACGAAACATGGATTTATAGTAACGATCCCAAAACAAAGCAGCAATCGAGCGTATGGGTCTTTCGAGATTAGCCGAAACCAACCAAAGTGGCGCGCGTGCAAAGTGCTTCTAAGCGGATGATTGGTACTTGTTTTAATAAAACTGGACACGTGGCTACTGTTGCTTTGGAGAATCGTTGTACCGTGAATAGTGATTGGTACACGATCATTTATTTACTGCCAGTTATTGACAAACTCCGTAAAAATAACCGTAAACGCCGTAACACCTTGCACCACGATAATACCAGTTCTCACACGGCCAGACAGACAAATGAATTTTTGAAGGTGAACAACATTGGCCTTATGAGCCATCCCTTGTGACTTTTATTTATTTCCAAAAATTATGAACCAGTTTCGCGGTCAATGATATTCATCACATGAAGAGTCTGTCGAAGAGAATGAAACATATTATGTTTTAGATATTGTCACGGAGGAGTGGCATAATTGCTTTCAAAATTTGTTCATTCGTATGAAAAAGTGCATTAGCGCTAACGGAGAATATTTTGAAAATCAATAAATTCATTTCTGACTATTTATAGTATTTTTTTGTTATTCATTCCGGAAACTTATAGTGTGCCCCACGCAGTAGAGCTCCTTGTAAAGGAGTTTGTGGAGGGAAGTACTACTTGCTACGTTATCTATTTCTGCTGCCAAGCAGTAATGTGAGCATTATTGCGGTCCGATTTTGAAAAGTAAGGGTGCTGGTGAAATTACAGGCACATGGGAGTTATGTCTTAGGGTGACGGACGCAGTGAAAAACATGTTACACCTGGTTTAGCCTATTGAATTGCATATGAGTAAACGTATTATCTTCTTCCTGTCCTTATCTCACGCTAAGTGGTGTCGGCAAAACATGTATTTTTTTTCCACTCTCCCCTATCAACCGTCATTTGAGTAAATGTATAATATACATTCAAGACTAACAAATATATAATATGCCGCCAAGCAGTAATGTGAGTTTTAGTGCGTTCCGGTTAAGAAGAGTAAGGATTCTGGTGAAATTACAAACACGTGGGACTTGTCAACTTATAGCTCAGGGTAATGGGCGCAGTGGTAGTGCCCTTAGATCTTGGTAATTTATAGCTCTAAGTGGCACTGCAACTGCTGTGGACAGGCATGTCGCTTACCACCAGGCGCACGACTTGTTCGTCTCGTCACTTCATATCTTAAAACAAAATATTGATTTTGTTACATGTCATCGTTCTATACAGCCTGTATTTTCACAAATAAGTGCCAGTTGAATAAAACAACTTCTTTTTTCGAAAAAATTATGAAAAAGCCTAAATTTTTAATCAGAAAGGGAAATTGAATCTAAAATCCACCCAAACCTTGGAGTATCCGTATCGTAACACGTAATAATAACAAAAGATCAACAACAATCATTTTATGCGACGTTTAAACTAGTGAAATCTTTGAATGGACTCTCCAGCCCATTGATGCATCGGGAAGGTGGGCAGTTGGACAAAAACTGACTCTTTGATCTTTTTCACTTTATTACTCGGCATATTTCCGGTTCGATGCTTTGAAAACACCAAATACGAGTATTTATTGTAAAAACGGAGGAAACCGAGCGATTTTGCAAAAATTTAAAGTGACACCGTTATTGTGTTGAACTGTTATTGCCATTTATGACTACTTTGATGTTTTCGACGTGATTGTACTGCGATCATACTTATTATAGGATTTTGGGATAATACTTTCGGATTTTACAGATCGTTTGTAAACATGTTACTATTCACGAGAGTTATAATGTACCTACACAAAAAAAAATACCTTCGATTTATTCTATTATACACATTTTAAAGAAAGGGAACACAATTTTGGTAATTAAATGCATTTTTAAATTAATTTGCCAGTGATTTTTTCAGGAGACTTAAATACGTAACTCTACCAGCTACTAAAACTTTGAACAATTTATTAGTAAAAACTAAAAGCCATATTAGTCCAAGAATGTGAAATTGTAAACTGTCACGTAAAACGTAAAGTGTCACGTATATAGCGTGTTGTACTTGTAATAATAGAGTCCGAATTCGGACGAATAGGCTCAATGTCGGCCCGTGCACAAAAACCGATACGTTTCTACTTCATTGTCACGCCCACGGATGAATTCACACCGAACAAAATAGGTGCGCGAACATTTTGCTTTGATTATATAGGATGATACGCAACTTACATCATCCACCTATTGGAGTCTACTGCTGGACAAAGATCCAGTGCGCGCCATTTCGCCCGGTACTCAGGTTGTCGTATTCATCTGCTGCCAGCAGCCTTTCGCAGATCGTCACTTCATTTGATAAGAGGGCGTCTTACACAACGTTTGCCGAACCGTGATCTTCACTCAAGAACTCGCTTTCCTCATCGGTTATCGGTTCTTCAACAGATGTGGCCAGCCCGCTTCCACTTCAGCTTGCTATATTCTACAAGCTATGTCGACGACCTAAGTTCTTTGTCGGATAACCTCATTTCATATATTTTAGTCCTTTAGAGAAACTTCGAGCATAGCTCGTTCTACAGCTCGCTGGGCGACTTTTAGTCATGAGTAAGAAGAATAGACGACCTTTGCGAAGAAGAAAAAAAGAAGAAGAAAACTCGACATAGTTTTGATACGCAACTTATGGGTTAAATTAAAAAAATATATAGGGGTTGTTTTATTTCATTACCTTCAAGATCAAGAAGTGATTAGTCATTCTCAGGCTCAATGTAACCGAGAAACACAAGCTGTCGTTAATTGACGTGAGGAATTGTAGCTTTGTCTGGCTGTGTCAAAATAATGTGTTGTAGCAACGAATGCATGTCCAGCGTATATCAGATAGTAAATCAGATGAAAAAGCTAAGACACCATTTTGGGACATGTATCGCCAATAGGAATAGGTTGATGAAAATCGGTGTGACTGTGTACAGCCCCACAAAAGAGTAGTAACAGTATAATGTCGAAATCGAAAAAGTCAATTTATTGTCAGTAAACCGATTACTTTGGGGGAAGCAGGGTGCTCGGGAGTTGTCGAATATCTAACGTCAGATTAGCCGGGCTGAAGACGGAATTCAATTATTGCGAGCAAATCACTAATATTAACTTTTATTGTAGTGAGTGTTGATGCGCATTGACATGATCGTAAATGCACTGAGAACGTGGGGATTATAGGCACTTCTGTGTAATGGGCATATTGTAATATTGGTTATTAGAATCTCTCTGTTATTATAACCAGTCTAATATAAAATACCTAAAGTACAATAGTTTTTTTTTATGTAGAAAAAAGTTTGTGCTTAACTGCTGTTAAGCACAAACTCTGTGGCTGAACGGTTACCATGCTGGACTGCCACGCAGAGTTGTTCGATTCCCGGGCCGGGAGAAATATTTGTAAGGCCTACATTCGTTTCTCTCGTGAGTTATGGTGTAAGTTGTCTATGTGTGTGTACATGGCACCCGCGATACAGGGTCTTCCTATGAGTGTGTACCTACGTTATTTATTTTATTGTTATTTATTATTATGCTATATTTAAAATCTTTTTTATTCAGAAAAGGTGAAATTGTTTTTATATTAAATACTTACAGAATTCCAAGAAGTCATGTATAAGTAAAACTTTGCATCCTCGACTCAATTTTGCTTGCTTTGGGATAAAAAAATTGATAACTTAAGATAGCTTTAGACTTAAACAAAAGTCCGTCGCTGCAACTCAAAATATATGGAATGGAAATTTAAAAAATCAGTTTAATGTTTTGGCTACAGCTTTGACCACCAGTGCATTATTATACCCTTTTTTACACAAGTGTTTATAAAGTTTTTTGCTCTAAACTTATCATAAAATGAAGCAAAATAAACGCAACAGGCAATTAGTGGACTAATAAGCGGAAACAGATCTGACACACTGATGACATAGATATAGTATTGGTCTCCGATGACACGCAAATGATTGTCACAATGACAGCTTCCTGACAACTCCTGTCCTATCACAACAATAAGCTAATGACAGTTTGTCTATGGTGTTCGCAGGATTTGTTTACATTGACACTAATGTGAGAACATTATTGGCACTTGAATATGAATTTCCATGTTTGAATAAGTGTCAGAAAGATCTTATTGGTATACTCATGTAATGAAATCAAATATCTTTATTGCATTTATAAGCAAATTAGATTTGAAAACGTTACTTCGGTTAAAAGTAATTACTATTCATTCTTTTGACAAATTCACATGATTGAGAAGAATGATTTTTTTGATTCTTTTTTATTTCATCACAAACATTTAATTAGCTGGAAATACACATATTATATAATAACGGAATTGGATTCTAGGCAGTTCATTTTTGATGCGCCTGTTACCTTGAGACATAAGTGAACAAGTCTCATGTGCCTTTTTTATAATTCCAAGTGAAGAGACGAACAAGGCTTGCACCTGGTGGTAAGCGACACGCCTATCCATAACAGTTGCAGTGCCACTCAGAGTTTTAAATCGCAGAAATCTTAGACGCACTGCCATTGTGCCCATCACCCTGAGACGTGTAATTTCATAAGCACCCTTATTTATATACAAAACCAGAACGCCGTGATGCTTACATTACTGTTTAGCGGCAGAAATAAGTAAAGTGACAGTACTTCACTGGACAGCAGCAGAAGAGCTCCTTCTATTATATCTGCCGCCAAGCAGTAATGTCAGCATTACTGTGTTCCGCTTTTGAAGGGTAAGGGTGCTGGTGAAATTACAGGCACATGAGACTTGTTAACCTAACTCTCAGGGTGACGGGCGCAGTGGCAGTGCCACTCAGATCTTTGAAATTTAAAGCTCTGAGTGGCAATATAATTGTCGTGGACAGGCGTGTAGCTCACCATCAGGCGCACGACTTGTACGTCCCGTCGCTTAATATTATAAAAAAAAATGAAGGAGTATCAACTATCATAGCAAAAATCATAGGATTGTAACTTAAATAATTGCTACAGTGGTTATATCGATACCTCATATTTTTGACAATATTAAAAATAAAATATAACTAATCTCATACCAGAAGCAAGATCATTGAGTAGCGTAGCCATAATCTGCATCACAGAGCACCAGTCACCACTTTCCCGGCTTCATAAGGTCGGCCATAACTAATGATGTAGTAAAAAATATGCTTTTATATCGGGTGTCAATAAACTCCGCTACGTCTAACTTTTTAACATTTAATACACCACCGGACAAAGGGTCCGGTAGCCTTTTATTTTCATTCGTTTAGGGTTCAGTGGCTTTCTAGTTGACCATGGATATACGAATTTTTTGTTGAGTTGAACTTGTTGCTTGTTTTTTGGGGAAATTAAATATGTACTTTGACTTTCAGAAAGCTGAAAAATAACAGACAATGATTACTCAGTAAATCTTCTGGTTAATACCGTCACATCTTTGCGATATCAACCCAGTCTACCAGTGTGATTTTTTAACTTACGATACAAAGTGACGGGACGAACAATTCATAAGAACATTAGTCTATGTTGGCAAATTTTTACTTAATTTGCGTGAAAACATCTTTTCATCGGCCGCCTTTGGCAGGTACTGGCAAGGATGAGAAAATTAGATAATCACATATTCTAAAATTTGATCATTCTGAACAAAAACTCGTCAATGAAAACGACTAGCGGACGACTTTTAGTGTCTAGCGGCTTGGCTTGCTGTGAAATTATTATTGTAATCAATTCATCTTTTGAATTCCAATGACATTTTAAACTAAATAAAAGCCATTTTTTATGTTACCAGAAATTCATACCATACTTGGTACTTATTGCAACGGGCTGGCAGCCACAATTCGACGACAAAACGCCTATTTTGCGTGTGGATAAAACTACCATGTGTGAATTTTCAAAGGGCACAGGACACATGTTGTTTGTTTTACTTATACGAACGCCATATTAAACGTTTAATGAAATCTTGTATAATTTTATACTATTACGACACATTAAAAATGCTCAGAAAGCAGAAAAGACAGAACCCTTGGCCTGCGTTCATGAGAGTCGTTGGTTCAGTTAAGACCGGTAGCCGACAATGGGCCTCATTTATCAGACTCGGCTTAGTGCGTTTTGCTCTCTTTGCCGCCGCCACCGAAAACGTGCTACCTGTTCGTTAGCAGCCTCAACTTACCCACTAAATTAATGATCACTCTGTATACAATTTCACATACTTGCATGTTAATATGTTAGCTAACGTCTTGTTTTTGACGTACAGCACTGAATATAAAGTTGTATTAATACGGCAATAATATTAAGAAAAACTCTACTCCACTTTTCACTTTGATTTTTGTTTTTGTGCTACAACCTATACAGTTGTGAGTGTTTTAAATATTTATGCTATAGTCAAAGCCAAAAAATTCGGGTCTCAAGAAAAATAACGGCGTTTCCTTGAGGAAAGCGTAATAAAGAAAACACAATTTCGATTTTTGCTGGTCAATAGTGGTTGTTCGGATTGCAGGCATTGGTTTAAGATGTACTTAAGTTTTGTAAAAGTAGATATGAGTGTTTGAATGGCCTTAAACAATGGAAATAATATAGTAAACATGCTTAATATAAGTAATCACTCATATCTTTATCTCTTTTAGTCGTACGACGAACCGCACTCTGGACCATCGTACGCATTTTATTTAATGTATATTTTTTCATTGCGGCGCCCTAACAGGGTCGTGTTGAAACTATTTTAATTTTAAGAACATTATGTAACACATGAAAGCAATAAATATTTTGACTTTGACTTTGACTTTGACATTTTCCCTTTAGATCACGACACTTATTCTTTCTTATGGAAGTGGCTGTCAGCCTTCGGTCATCGAAATTTCTACAAGAATTGAAAATGAAAGCTTTTTAGCGAGGTGCTTCACCTGTGGCTCTAACAGACCCAGAGCTTCTACTTGAAAGCCACAAAATCGTAGTATTTGCTAAGATTGGCACATTTCTTCGGCGGTTTTCGGTTGATACAAGGTGATTATAAAGCATAAAAACTACAATAAATTACAACAGACAGAAACAAAAGCCAAACGATCTAAAGTGTTTCAATACGTGGTGATATTAAGAAAAACTCTAAGTTAGGAACTCTTTACAATGTTAACTTTTGTTTCTATGCTACACCATAAATGGTCATCCGTATGATCGGCCAGTGAAAGTATCCAAAATGAATAAATAAAGAAAACCTTTAGTGAAATAAATATAGACAGATATAGAGACAATAGAATAGACATGCAGTTACAGCCAGCTGTCGTAAGCGCAAGAAGATATACAGTCTGTTAACCGATCTCTAGATGTAGAGATCGCATAACAGTCTCTACAGTCCCTGTGTATATTTAACAAGCACATAACCTATGCAAGTTGCTTGAGATGTACTCGTTTATGATACTTACTCCCTATTTTGAATAGATACCCTGAATACTCTAAATTATATAAATAATGTTATTACGTAATACGTAACGTCAGACAGTATTTTGGGTTCTGTATTTTGTGTATGTAATGTTGTTGAACTAGTGTTTACGAATTGCGTCACTCAGTCATAACTATACATTTTATTGATGTAGTTTTATACAACCTAAGCCATTTAGCAGTAGAGGTCATTGTGAAAGAGTTGATCCAGGGAAGTATTGACACCTTACCTATTTCTGCGTCCTAACAGTAATGTGACCATTACTGAGTTCCAGTTTTGAACGGCGAGTGCAATGGCAGTGTTCCTCAGATATTTGAAATTTAAAGCTAGGGGTGGCACTACAACTACTATGTACAGGCGTGTCACTTACCACTGTCAGCACGACTTGTTCGTCTCATTACCTGGCATCATAAAAAAAAAACAAAAATATATCACAACGAATTTCGATTATATTTCTACATTTTGTTAAATTTTCTCTCACAGTATCTGTTTTTATCACAGTATCTGTTTTACAAAAATGTGTATTAAATTAATAATGTATATTCTATGTGACTTTATGTTATACTTTGTGAAGTGATTGTAAAATAATGTTTTGTTTCAGTATGTATTTGTGCTGAATAAACGTGTTAACTATCTATCTAAGTTTAGGTCTAATTTTTAATTTTAAGAAGTAATCAGGTTTGATGAAACCTTTACAAGTAATTATGAAAAGTTGTAACCTCTGACAGGCAGAGTACACCGTACTACGTATAACTAATTACGAAAGAAGATTTTTCGTTCACTGTTTGGTAACCAATATTAAAAATGAATATTTAATTCCTATTCAAAACTGTAGTTACGAAAACGGATAGTTGTTAAAGAAAACGAAATACAAAAATATTTTGATACAACTTTAAGGAAGTTATAATTATGTAATACAATGAACACAAATTTGTATAAAATACCATACACTTCATTGTAAATTTCGTTAAATATAGACCTAGCCTAAAGCTGCGTACAGCCACCCAGACATCTTTGCACGCGTAAACAAATATATTTATTTAATAACTTTTTATTGCCATAATCTGAACATAATTTACGTTGATAAGCAGATCAACAAGCGCTAATATATTATCATTTGATATTCTCACTGCAAGTTTTGTTTTGTTAAGAACGGCTTCATAATCCCTGAGCACGAGCGGTGGACATATAAAACGTTCGAAATCTTATCCAGTAGCTTCATTTGCTTCTAAATAACTCTGACTTAGAGGTTATCATTTGAAGATGCAGAGCAGGTGGTATAAGTTGGTTTTTGATCGAATGTAAAAGTAATGAATTTATTACCAAAATCGTTAGAGACATAAGGTTCCGTAACGATTCGAAAAATTTATTAATAATCATTGTTTTAATAATCGAATATATTTGTATTAATAAAAAATAGTTATTTGTTGTGCAAGGCTGCAAAGTTGTCGTTTAATGCGAGTGCTTGTATTGAAACTTGAGCAAGTGAAGGATCGCAAGATTGAACCACGAGCGAAGCGAATAGCGTGTAGCGTGCATCTCGTGCCTTGAATCCCTTTGCTTGAAACCCTGAGCGTACTCAGGATTCAAACCACGAGACGCAAAACAATTTTGCTGCCGAGTGAAACACATAACTTTTCACCTCACTGTACCGAGGAAAATGGTAGATGAAAGAAAAACAATTGAACTATAACAAATCACTTTTAATAAACAAAATTAATTGTCGTTGTCAATTTAATGTCAACATTAACAAGAATAAAATATATCAACGGATTTATATTAAATAAACAATGTACGACAAATCACGTAGTTGTAAGTGTCATTGTGTTTTTTTCATCGAAAGAAAAAGTTAGGTGCACTTCTTGAATTTCAAAAACCTTTTCCACGTCAGGGCGGCAAAAACGCTTTTGCACGCAGATTTCTAATAAGAAAGAAAGCGTTACCAAGCTAGTGAGTGATCTTTCGTATCAATAATTATAACAAACTAGTGTAATTTCCCAAAAAATAATTGAATATCGTGGTAAGAAAACATTGTGATATTCAATATACTGAATATTACCATTTTGGTTTTTATGTTAATGTTTTAATTTTTTTTAACAGTTAATGGAAACACAGAGCTGTGCATTAGAGACAATATGTGGCTGTAGGACGCTACAGCACCGAAATCGTTCGGGATACCGTGTATCAGTAACACACGTGACGGGTCAAGGATTGTTGTTTATTTTCTAACATATTTCATTTAATGATAACTATGGCATTGATGTCGAAAGAATAAGGTGCATTATCTACAAAAGCGGAACGTACATGAATTTCAATCACCGAATTCAATGGAATTTGGTCCACAACGGATCTTAGGCTCAATATATATTGCGGCGGAACGGAATGGAAGCGAATTTCTGTAACGATATTGTACATATCATAATGAACTTTATGGCCAAATGTGTAACGTACAAACTAGATACGAGCCAAAATCTTTCACGGAATGCGCGAGCATTGACGAGCATTCGCATGTAGCCTTATGGGCCTTCATTGTACCTACCTGAACAGTCTAAACCTAATATCTCAGGCCTGTCAAAGAAACGTCAAATCAACGAAATTTGTCCAAAATTGGTTTAATCGTATCAATAACAATTGTGTGGATATTTCACTTTATCCTTTACAAACTTGGATCCGTAACTATGCAAACAAAAGTGGTTCAAATTTTTTTGCGTTTAAAGTTTGTGTTGAATGTATTTTGAAATTGCGGTATTGAATATGTAGGGACAAATGGCGTGAAAAGTGGTGCCGATCTATTACAAATAATCCGATTACTGGGACGTGCGATCTGAATAGGATTAAAACTGCCATAGTTATAGGTACCTAAACGCAGCAAAATTGTCGAATATTTTCTGCTTACTTGTGGCAATTGAAAGCTTTAGGCACCATGCTATTGCGTCGCCGTCTATTTTTTATGATTGTAAAACACCGACCAATGAATTAAGGCACAATGATTGTTTTTTAAATTTTAATTACTTTATTAAGGCCACCAACAATAACGATATTACACAAACATTATTATATTGTATAGTGTTCATCTTGCTGTCAGTGCTGGTGAAATTACAGGCACTTTTCAATTTTCAGGGTGTCGGGCGCAGTGACAGTGCCCCTCAGATCTTTGCGATTTAAAGCTCTGTGTGGCACTACAACTGTTATGGATAGGCGTGTAGCTTACCGTCAGGCGCACGACTTGTTTGTCCCGTCACTTGATATTATATGCATAAAAAAAAAAGGTTCTATAAACGAGTAGATACCATTTTTTTGCTTAAGTAGGAGAGCTATAAAATTTTACCATACATATTTTTTTGTTTTAATAAAAGGACTTTGACGGATTTGGACGTATTACCACTTGTGGCTTTATATATACGAAGTATTATACAATCACAACATTCACGGAGGTCACTGTCACACTCGTTACCTTGATTACAACTGAATTTCTAAACCTGAGAAGATATAGATATATCGTATTTACCTCTTGTACGATCTTTACCTACTTAAAATATATAATAATAATTTATTTATTAAATTGAAGTTCGTCTTGAACCCTTGTTTTAAAAACGCTCTTAAAATATTGCATGAACATTATATGTATTGATCGCTACATGAAAAAGAAAAGTTTTGTTCTTGCACTTGATTTCTCTTATATATTGTTACCTAGATGATACAGCAAAGATATATTAAAAAGATATGATGATTGTGTAGGTAACAGTGCAATATAATATAAGAAAAATCAACTGCAAGAATAACTTTTATTTTTCATGTAGTGATCAAAACACAGATAGCGTTAAGTTAATACATGAACTAACTAAGGGCGTCTTAAACCAATGTTTAAGTTGACAAGACACTCTTAATAAGATGTTTTAAGAGTGTTTGCATTGCAAACATTGGTTTAAGACGTACTTCAATTAAGTACTAGTGGATATAAATGTTTCAATGACATTAAACAATGGAAATAATATAGTAAACATGCTTAATATTAGCAATACATTATATCGACGCACTCTGGAATATCGTGCGCATTTTCCCTATAGAACGCGATACTTATTCTTTGGTGGAAGGGGCTGCCGGCCTTCCGTCATCGGAATTTCTACAAGAGTTGAAAATGAAAGCTCTTTAGCGAGGAATTTCGCCTGTGCCTCAAACGAACCCAGAGCTTCCACTTAAAAGCCACGAACTCTAGTATTGGCTAAGGTTGGCACATCTCTTTAGCGGTTACCGGTTGATACAAAGTCATTATAAGGCCTAAAAACAACACTAAATTACAACAGACAAACAAAAACCAAACGAAAGAAAAGTGTTTCAATACACGGCACACTACAAGACAAAAATAAATAATAATGCAAAAAGACAAACATCGTAGAAATATGAAATGCATATGTATTTCTCTATAAACTAAAACAATCCCAACAAACAGAATTATTCAAATAATCGAGAGTAGACGTTGAATAGTTTAAATAAACAAGCATGAACGTTATAATATTTTTTTTTGCAAACAATTTGACAATAAACATCTGCCGATCGCCGGCGGCGGAGTATTGTACGTTTGCAACGATTTGCAACTAATAGTCACACAAAATGTGTAATGGCACGAATTATTGCAAAGAACATCTGTGTCATAGTAAAGGTGTCATACTAAATACTGACACCAGATTTAATTATAGACTTGAAAGCTAATGCACCCTGTTAGATCGGTACATAAAGTGCTTGCCAAACTACACCTGAGAGAATAAATAGGTACCTATGATGTCCACTAACTAAAACGCGACTGTGACAAAATATTTTTTGAGACATCATAAAAAACCATACCCGGTTTTAGAATATTGAAAATGTTTAATGATATTTCAGCTGTGCATCGTTAGAAGTTCCGATAAGTCGAACACGTTAACTAATTTTACCTGTTTTTAGAAAAGAATTTTGTGCTCTGTCTTTTGCTATTTAAAATGGATATTGATCATTTTTCACTTCGCCGCGTTTCAGTTAGTGGACGACAGAAAAGTTTTTAATTTTTTTTTTATTATGTGCGAGAAAACCTCACCAATAATTGCCTAGTGTCAATCTAGGGAATAATTCCTTTTGAAAATTGTAGGTACCAAAGCAATGGAATTCACTTTGAGGCACTTCCCAGAACACCCAGACCACCAATTTAGAAAAGTTCATTTCCCAAATTGATCTTACCGAGAATCGAATCCGGGACCTCCTCATCCAGTGCCCACAGTGCAAACCGTTGGGCCACCAAGGTCGTCAAAGTTAATTCTTCATTGAATTTCGGATACACTCCAAAACCATTAGGTTGTTCGACTCTTTCGTCCCGTCACTTGATATTATAAAAACAGGTGCAACACGAAATATTTAATTCAAAAGATATTAAGAAATTTACTCTTATATATGTATCTCCCCACAGATTGAAACTACCGTTAATACAATGTTTTTCCCTGTCCTAGTGACATTATCTGGGGGTGAGGTGAGATTTAAGTGGATGGTCCAGCAGACTACCACGAGACCGAATCGGCCAAACCTTTCGACCTTTTACCGTGCTATTTCTCTTGTTTACCGGACACTAATCGACAACTGAGGGTGAAAAGGAAAATAACCATCCCTCGTCTTTCTTTTTATCAGGTAATTGTATTTTTCTACTTAGATACTTATACACTTCTTGACTAAGGTACTTAATCCCTCTCATCGTTTCAATCAAAATAAAAGTGCAAAGAATCAGCTAACAATTTCAGAAGACTTAATATGAGAATGATGTGAAAATGAGAATATAATTTACGACTCTACCAGATGGAATAGATTTTTAAAAATATTTAACTGCCTGTCATTTGCGCAAAGATTCACAAGTTTGTTGAAAGAGTGAGGGGGTGAAAGTGGAAGGAAGTTAACACGGCGCGGGGAAGGGGGGTAAAAGTAATCAACAATTTAAAATTGGGGCTAATCCGGCGCTCGGCGTAATCGCGAGCGATCAGTCTTCAAGTCGCACATTTGTAACGTCCGCGTCTGCCGCTGCCTGTCCACGACGTCGATTTCCAACGGAATAAAATTATTTTATCATTGCTTTTAAAGACAAATGTCGTAGTAATATGAAATTTATATCTATTTTTCCATAGTTTCGTATTTAAAGATGAATATATAAAATTGTATGATCTAATTTGTAATTTTTTTGAGATAACAATATTTTGCGCTATTTTCATGCCCAATGCCCAATGATGAATGAATGCATATTGTAAAAATGTATTAATTTGAACCACTAAATGATTTAAACCTAAAATATAATATAACAGGAGTAAAAATATTATCTTTGTAATTCATCTGCTTATTAGTCGAAACATTCTGTTCGGTATTGTACCAAACACATGTAAGACGACCCTCTATTAGGCACAGGTCGTCTCTATCTAGGGGCTATCCAGTTCGTACTAATATTATTAAAGAGATAAGTAATAATTGCCTTAAAACATTCAACTAGACATGCAATTTATGTTTTAAATAGATTCAAATTTTATTCGTGCAGACGTGCACGAGCCCCTCAAGGTGTTTGTTTCTCCTGAAACTGTTGGACAAATTGACGCGTCACTCAAGCTCTCGTCTGTCTCTTTTCTGCTAGTGGAAACTCTGCAGTTTGTTATTCTTTGTCTCACTTGCACTAAATAACGAATAACAAACGTAATCCCCGGTTAATGCCGATCCCGGCTTACATAGCGAATCATTTGTTGCCACTTGAGCCAGGGCGTTTGTTCAAATCGGTGCGCTAATTGATTATATCAAATCTAAGCCAAATACATGTCTGACGTGACTCGCCAATACCTTCAGGATAGCCTCATTACCGGACTTCATTTAGTGACATTCATCTATCTAAATTTTGATGTAGTTTTAAAAGGGACTAATTACTTTACAATTCCGCTCTGTTGTATGGGATCATATTTAGCAAGGCTAATGAATAATACTATTCTAAACGAATGCTGTGACTGCAGCAGCTTATATCTCGGTAATTGTAATAATAAAGAGAGCAATAACCTTTCTGTAAGAACATTTTAATGAACATTGAAAAGTTATAAGCTCCTTATCCTCTTTTAGTGTGTAGGGACGCCTCACGTTATTTAAGTGTTTCTTTCACCATAGAATATTTTAAATTTATAAATACCTATCTATTCTTAGGAAATGAAACTATTTTTCCGGATTTAAATGCGTATATTTTTTTTTTCAAATAAACCGACGTTCGGGCCCTTCACAGGTCCCATTGTCACGGTTGACAGGTGGTACAGTCTTTAACCAGTTATGTCTAATATTGATGCAAACCACCCTATTTTTTCACTATATTTACAATAGTTAATTAAATAAAATAATTAAAATAAAACGAATATACGCGATTTATGTCCGGAAAAATAGTTTCAATTCCTATGTGTAACAATCGCGAAAACCTAAGAACTCGATACCTCTCTTTATTCTTCAAGTTTAATTTAGAGACGCTGTAAAACGGTACTGTTTTAATAACATTGCGCACATAACAGAGTTACTAAATCTCATATAGATAATTATTATCAACTGAAATTTCATAAGCGTCAATCAATATAGATTAAGGAGTGACCTTGAAGATTCTGCGGGAACTGAACAGCATCAGCTGTTTCAAGTCTGCTGATGAATATTAATTAATTGAACGAGTTTTACCAACTGCTTGAACACTTTACAATTTCAGGGGGCGTTTAAACAAGTCACTTAAAGGGTATTTTGATAAATGGTTTGTAAAGGTAAATATTTATTCCTTTACGTAAAATAAACGTGGCAAGGTGCAAATGCATTAATGTGCCACCTTTATTATTTATTAAGTATAAGCCCAGTCGATCTAACAATATTTTCCTTTGATCATTTCAAAAATTTATGAAATCTGTTTACTTATATTTACACGCACTAGTTCATAAAGAGGTATGTGCTTAGTTGAATTTTAGCAGTGCAACGTCATGTGCCGCTATCTACCCAATATTATTAAATCTCCGTAGTAAACCATCAGGCGTTTATAGCGACTGAGATCTCATAATAGTTCGTAGAAAAACAGACAGATGACGTCGTACGCGAACACAAGCAAAGGTTCTCTAACATTACTACGTAGTTTATCAAAACCATCACAGATGGCGTTGGAAATCCGAATCACAGGTGAAACTTTGTATATAACATAATTTTCGGTAGAAGTTTCCTGAATGAAATGAGGAAAATAGAGCTACTATAGCAATGATATTTTAATGTACTTGAAGTCTTTGTACCAAAATACAGCATTATTCATAGTTGTAATACAGCTTGTAACAACGTCACGTGCAGAAAAGTAGTGATTTTCTTACCATAGCTATATAAATTAAAGACTTTTTTGTGGAAAGTATCACTTATGTGGTTTTACCTTTAAACAGATGATATGTATTTTTTTGTGCTGATTAAATCTTGAACAAAGTATAATCCAAACTAATATTAAACGTAATAATTATACTATATAATAATTATAATAATTATACACCGCTGAACCAAATTTGATGAAACTTGGTAAAGAGATAGGTAGGACCTAGGAAAAGGACGTAGGCTGCTTTTTGTATGTTTTGGAGTGAAATAGATTATGAAATTTTATATGCAGAATCAATAATTTGTCAAGTGAGTAGTAAGTTTGTCGACTTATTCTAGGCAGACGAAGTCTCGGGCACCAGCTCGTACACTAATAAATGTTATGTCAGTCGATAAATTCTAACATCATTACGGAACAGTAATCATTTTTTTTGTACTAATTTGCTTGTATTCAAACTAAAAATTATTAAAATTTAAATATCATATATTTGAACAAAAAGTTTAACAAAAGCTAAGTGTAATTCAAAATATGTAAGTAAATCAGTTGTGTTTTCTAAACAAAGGAGCTACTTACTAATTTTAAAATTTTGCAACTAAAACCGAATAGGTAATTCACGACATTTTCAAATCTACACAAGATTCCAAAATGGTGCCACCGGAATAAGCTTATTTCAGCGTGACAGTAAAACATCTTTATAGCTTTAAAACGGTAACGACTAAATCTAGACTTTTATGACTAGAACCACGGAAGAAAGAAATATTTATGTGGTCTGTGACTAGAACCAACTAAACCACGACATTTTTTAGGGCCATCTGATCTAAGTTGGGTGCTCTGGTTTTTGAGATTACAGGATTGGATCCACTGGAATAAGCTTATTTCAGCTTGAACAGTAAAACACTGTTGTAATGGCGCTGCTGGTGCTGGTGGCGTTCTGTAGACTGTAAAATAGCCTGGATAGCAGTAATATAGCCTGGTCCAAGGGTAGCAGCCTCCATACGTCTTACTTAGCAAGTTTTAGCAATTGAAAAGACGAAAGTCCGGTTTATAGGAATTTATTCAGTACGACAACAATATTAATATCTTAAAATGTAAACGGTTCAAAAACAAGAAAGTAGATGTTTTCGCTACCGCGATCGCGCAGAGAGTGACGATGGAAAGAAACAAAATCAGAATGCGAGGTAAAATTGAACATTTCAACATTTTAAATTTAAATATGAGTAGAAGAAGAAAAAACGATACGATACGAATGGAGAGAGGCGATACAAAAAGGTGGGACGTAACTGATATATAAAGATATGAACACGTATGTCAAGGACACTAAACTAATATCGTTATCTGGCTTCTCAAGTATATATTTAAATTTGAGTAAGTAAAATGTCATACCATATTTACCAAAATATTTATTGCTCTTTATAACTTCTGCTCTACAGAAATCACATTATTCATTACACTAACAAAAATTTACACATCACAATGCACGTGCATCTAGTGAGTGAAATTTTACTTGGATAGGAACTTTCAAATAGCCATTATAATACACCATAACAAAATAAACATATTTAAAGCAATAAACCTTCTTAACGCTTACATTTACAATCTCAAAATTGAAATTGCGGTCTTACTCTTATTTTCTTTTCTTTTCGGTACTACTTCTTCTTTCTTTTGTTTTATTCTCACTCTCCATATTTACATTTTGCTGTCTTTCTATACTTTTTTCATTCGTTTTTCCTTTAAGCAATGTGTTTATTTATCTTTGGTTATCTTTCTTTTCCTTTTGCTTCATTAGGTCCACTTAATTTTATTTTATTACTTTTTTGAGTATCGCTTAGATACTTTATTGTATTCTTATTTGATTAAACTCTGTGTACATGCTTTTTTTAATGTGGTCATTTTTCAAGCGTTCACGATATTTTTTTGCCTTTTGGCATTCGTCATGGGTGCCATTTCTGCAGACAAAATTAGTTTTAGTTAATTTTTTTTAAAATTATTTTTATGCATGTTTCAGTTTGTTTGTTATTATAATTAATGCATATGCAACTTTATATTTTCTCATTTTCGTAACGTAACGAAACTATTAAGAATATCTGATACATTCTTACGTCAATTTTTTTTAAGCACAACATTTGCTTTTCAACTGAAATCTCAATGAATTTAGGAGTATGTATGTATGTGTATGTATCAGTAGCTTTTGATATTATATAAACATTCAGAAATACACTTTCATAAGAAAACAGTCGTTAATCACTTGATAAGAATTGTACAAAATACTTACCCAACACCAACGTCCAATTTCTTCGCCGTAACAAAATGGCAGTATATTACAAATATTAAAACAAGGTTCAGAGAGTGCCAATAAAAAAAATTGTGTATATTCAGAAATGCAGCAATTATTTTTAAAAGCTGTGTAACTAACACTGAGTAACGAAACTGATTTATTTAGGACAATAAATGAAACCATCATATCCATGTAAATTATAAAGATATATTGAAGCAGCTTTTAGAAAATGATTTATTATAGCTTTAAGGATAATTACAAACATATTTTGGCAGTATAATTGCTTATAAATATAAGTTATCTATTGTAATGGATACGATGGTCGCGGTAGGAAGTTTTGAAAAAGTATGAAGGGTATTTCAACCTCTTTTTTTGACATTGAAAGTACTGAATATATTGAACAATTTTACCCTAGAATTAAATATTTCATGGGCAGAAGGAATAAACATGGCAGAAAAGAAAAGTTTTTAGTCTATTTTCAAAACTAAATTTTACAAAGAAATTTTAAGTTAAGGGACATGTAAATTTTAAAAAGGTACCTTTTTGCTGGGTTTGACCCATATAAAGGTGTTTTCAGATTTTTTATGTATTTATTATTTCGTTTCGGAAATATAAAATCGAAGTACAGTCGATCTTGACTGTGAGAATAAGCAGCATCTTGCATGTAGGTCGTTGTTCTATGGATGAGTTGGCCAAAGAAATGTACAAGCGGCCGTACCACGAAACAGAATGCATTATACAAAAGTGCGTTCGTTCGATATTCATGGCGTATTAACAAAGGATCACAAATAAATCGCACCAAGTAAAAGCAACCATGTATTACGAACCATGAGGCATATACTCGCTTACATATTTGTTTTCACGAAATTCATACAAAACCAAAAGAATTGTTTTTAAAATAAATTATGCATCTTCTGATTACAAAATCACTTGCCCGTGGTTGGAAACGTCCGTGCTTACCCGTTTAGCCACGGTTATGGTGCTTTTGCAGTTTATAATGTCACAATTATGCATTTTTCGCGTTTTCGACTGGTGTTTATTTACGATAACGGTCGAGCGCGTTCTGAAGTGTAGCAGTGGCAACTAAGTGAATATCGCTTACTTTGGGCACGCGAAGTACTTACACTTGCGGCGTCTATGTAGATATGTGTATATAAAGTAAGTAAAGTAAGTAATATAAAGGGTCTTGTCAGTCCTGGTCTTGAAAAAATGCATCTTTTTATCTTTTTATCCAATGCCATATAAACTTTATTTAATTCTCCATGCCTCGCTAACACACAGACAACAGCTTATTCCAAAATGTAAAATTCCCTCAACGGACAATCAATTTAATATCAAATATACGCAGTTCAATATCAATGGAATAAATTTATCATTTTTGGATAGGATGACCTGCCGTTGACTAAAAATAATTAAACTTAATTCTGTGCAAATACGTAAAAATTTTTCACTACACTCATCTTTTTAGTTGCTTAAAGTTTGTTGTTTGTTACTTAAGAATTGTTAGTCATTAATATCAAAATTTTTACGATACCGGTCATCGTCAAACATTATGATAACCTGCGGTTTACGATAATCCGCGTCGCATATTTGCATATCTAATAAGTAGCAATATGTAATTACAACAGTTGTGAAACTCAAGCTGCAAGACAGAGACCAACACCAAGGCTGGGGTTAGTCTCGTCTTGGTCTTGGATTGGGCACCACTATAGAAAAAGTTACTATTTGTCTCTTAAGGTTCTTTGCCTATCGCCTTCAAATATGTATATAGGTCTTTTGCATACTAATATATAAAGTAAAATTATAAAATTAGGTATACCTATTTGGATCAATGTTATAAGTCCATCTACATATATTTAAAAGATGAAATGTTGTCAATAATAATAAAAAAATATTTTTAATAATTTTTATTGCTTTTCTAAGTCTAATCTACATGTTAATGCTACCATTTTTGTTTCCACGTATTTGTTATTGAGATTTGACATTAATTGAAGCGTTATAAGTGCAAGCAATTATAAAATCTTATTTTAACATCAACGTTTTTTATTATTTATTCTATAAGATTTAAAAGTATCGACAATACTGTGGCATCAATGAAAATAACCAATGAGATAATTGTACGAATAAATCATCCAACAATAATTATATACCTGCCTGTAAAGGTAATTCCCAAAAATATGACAAAACAATCGTAACCGAGTGGTAATCAAAAATATAACATTCTTTTTTAATCCATTAATAATATATATTCACCTATTTCGTAAAAAACGTTTCACGAAATTAATTTCACAATTATTAATGAAAAAGGTAATAGCGATATATCCATAAATTCACTACAGTACTGGTTGGTTTAAGTTATGATAGAATATTGAATACAGTGCTTTGTGTACGCGTAAAACATTCAATTATGAACTAGACACATTTAAATTATTATTTTAAATCGTACACATATTGTTCTAATGGCTGACAGCTTGTCAGTTTTTGTCAGTTTGACGAACGATTATGTGTCTGACAAGACGAAAGAATTGTCAGTGGCAAGCACAATCGTTTTATGCCCGGTTTATTGTGATATAGGAGTGTTTTCTTTGGGCACTTTCATAAAAATCCTTTTAATGCGGTTCGTCCTCACTATTTTTCAAAATAATTTTCATAAAACATACTCAAAACAGCTCGGCAATCCCAATACGTCACAAATGACGCAATATAATGTATCAAATAGTACGTTACTATTTTGACATCTCCAAGCCACCTTCCAAAAGACGACGTATTATTGGTTGCAAAAACCAGATTACTTTTTCTTCGACAATACACCATATGGACTTTCAGTGAAAATCATGTCAAAAGCGCAAAAAATTCGTTTCCCAAAAGTAGCTTATACAGCGTTAGTAGATATAATAGTAATACTAAATAACATTTAGATTCTATTGATTCCAATAATCAATTATTAATAAATGACATAGTAACACATACATAAGACAGCGTCACATGTAATTATATCTTAAAAATAATACTTATGAAGGTTGCACATATCCAACTGCATACACATTCGAGTGCAGGAGAAATATTTTTCCAAATACATTTAGGTGTATATTTAGGTTTTACAACTCGGTAGGTTAAAGCGGTTTTCAATTAGTTTTTAAACACGATCTTACATTAGTTGAAATAAAACTAGCCCAGCAACACTCAGTACGATAAAAAACAATCATTCTTAGCAAACGCCGTTTTCAACCAAAAACCTGCAAGTACGTATTCTACCACTCTCTCTGTCGACGACTCAAAAATGATGAACACTAACAATTTAGCATTTCTCAAAGCCATTTTTTCATTAACTCCAGTGTAAGTGTATTTTTATGTTAGTTTGATACCAAACCTATCCTTAATACACCCTGTATAATTTTATTCCTATATAATTTAATGAAGTTAACCGGGGTAAAAATTATTTACGGAGAAATTTAGTTTTGTCTCAAATAATCTCAGTTGCTTATTCCTGGAAGGAGGGTGTAGTGAGAACTTTGCACACAAAAGAGGAAGTGGAAAAAAAAATTGCCTAAAAGATGCATTTACCACGGTTAACTTCAGAAGTTAGAATCACCTTCTATACATTCTTCATTCTTTCCTCTAAATTCGGATTTTAATTCCAAAGATAATAAGTTATGTACCAGTCTTGGCACCTTGAGATCATAAATTGGACATAGTCCAAACTTTTTTATTTATCTACATCAAATTGGTAAGAATGTTTAGGGTAATGCCATGTTTTGAAGTATCTACTTGCATCATTGACTTACCTGGACCATTAAAAATTACAGCCTCAACTCGCGACATTAAAAAAACGTTTTAAATTATTATACATTAATAGGAAATTAACGCTTAAAAGATTACGTATTAAGACTAAAAGAATACCTACATTATTTGAGAACTGAAAAAATCGTTTGAATTGAAAGTTAGATCTAATAAAGTAAGATTAAAAATAAATAAATGACTATGAACGTTTGAGATTTACACATCAATGTTATCTTTGCTAGAAGATTCAATGTTGCTGATTTCCGGATTCATACTTTTTACTGTCACCCTACCACTATCCTCGTTAATGGCAGTGTTCAATAACTTGTTAGTTATTTTCGATATTATTATTTTTGTTTCTATATCGTCTGTCGTCTCTAAATTATTATTTTTACGTATTTTTGGCATTATGTTTTGGCTTACAGGTTGGACATGCTTAGAATTTTTTATTTTCTCGCATAATATTCTCGTTGTATTTCTTTTGAAACCTGTAGATTGGGTATGGGTAATAATAGAAGGGTTGAGGTCTTGGTAGGACTGGAGAGGTTGGTTCAATTTCGAAGTTTCCTCTGGGGTCGTATGTTGCTGTTGTGGCTGTTTCTTCTCGTTGCACGATTTGCCTTGGTTTCTGAATTCGGCGACCTCGCCGTTCGATATGCGATCCTTCTTTTTCCATTTGGTTCGGCGGTTTTGGAACCAAATTTTTACCTGATAACAAAAAGTAAGCAAGTAAAAATGTGATACTGTTGTAAAGTTTGATCTTAAATACAAGTAGATAAGTACTCTCATGTCATCAAGTACAGTCAACTGAAACTGCGCTGTTTTTCTAAAGATTTACATGATAACTATAAAGTTACAAAGATATGAATGTTAGTACATTTATTTCAACAGCATATCATTATACATAAGCTTTAATTTTATGGAATAAAGGAAAGAAAAGCTTTTAGTTGATTGTACAGGCTATAGATACATTATCTACACTATGTTCCTGTAGTTGTGTCGTGTTGTCCAGTGTTAGCATAGTATACAATAGCAATGTTAGAGGAAATGGCATGATAAGTTATGTTAAGTAGGTATATAGTTGTAGAGCGGAATGATGTGATGTGTTGTAGAGCTGAATGAGGTGTTGACATACAGTTAATTATTGATCGATTTGTCTCGTTATAAGCGACCTCATCACACGTCGAAACGATGCGATTATGCCATCCTTTGAAATAAGTCATAATTAACGTAAATCTTAGACAGGGCGGTCGATTTTAACGTCGTCATCATCAATCGATAAGTAATTAATTACTATTAATCCTAAACAAAACGTA
Source organism: Hyposmocoma kahamanoa (assembly GCF_003589595.1). NCBI lineage: Eukaryota > Metazoa > Arthropoda > Insecta > Lepidoptera > Cosmopterigidae > Hyposmocoma > Hyposmocoma kahamanoa. Next base: position 979,113 of record NW_020656077.1, read on the forward strand.
TGAACACAATTATTTTACGAGTAGAAACCATTATCACGTTTACAACAATAAAACGCGCCATAAGTGATGTAATAAAATAAAAACCGTTGTTAAGAGCTCGCCCTCAGCACTTGAAGTGGTGAAATTGTAGCTAAATGAAGTGGTGGCAATAAAGTGGAAAACGCACGATTCGGCTCATCAAGCAGGGGAAAAGCCGAGGGGAAGGACAAATACTATATAAAAAAACACATAAACATGTGCGATTACGACTACTACCTCTAAGGTGATAGCCACCGGTTTGAAGTTAGTCCATGATGAGGGTATGGTTACGGAATTATTTCTGTTTTTTATCATTATTAAAACAAATATAACGAAAATTTAGTGTTTCAGTAAAACCTATGTTCATGCGCCTACTTAATTTTAATAAATATGGGGCACAGAACAATAAATACATTAGTGCTTCGTTTGCGTGAAACGCGCGCCAACAGTACGCGAAGTTCCACAAAATTAAACTCAGTCGGCCATCTTCGCATTTTGCGTTATGGTCGTGTCAAATACCTCGAGAAAAACCTCGAAAATCGTTGAGAAATGCCTTATTTTGCAATTCTGGGGTGCAAAAATGATAATCGCGCTTGTAATATTATCTATGGTGGTGTTTCATGTCATTGCTAAGTCTTACTTTATTTTAATAAATTTTCAATTTCCTGTTTAGCGCAATATTTTTTTTGTTAGAAGAGACGAATGTATCTAAACCTTATACCGGTACATTGTGGTCGCTTGTTTTTCGGAGAACTAAGTAAACGTGTCGAATTCATCGTCGTTCAACTATTTACCGCAAATTGCTTGAAATTTAGAAATTTCAATTTAAAAACAAAGCGTCGAAACTTGCAATCAAACTTCAATGATGTGCCAACAGGGTAAAGTTTAAAATTTATTAACAGTCCAGATTTTGTTATTTCTTTTTAAATTAGAAACTATGAATGTGTGAGTTTTGGCGACAGTGGTTCTAATAGGAATCGAGGTGTAAGGCACTTCCATTGTTTTTGTTCTTCGGTGATATGGGTAATGTTTGCAGTGAGCTAAGTATCCTTTTTGTGATATATTTGCGTGAAAAAAGAGTGTTCAGAATAAAAGAATAAAGGGCAACAAAGGAAAGTAATAATAGAAATTAAATTTGAGTAGAACCCATATTAAATAAAGTTGCTACAATAGAAAACGACATCGACAAATATTTATATATAATGGATGGGTGTCGTCAATTGTTTCACTTCTAAACGACCAGTTTAACTTAAGCTTTGCTATAATGGACGAAAATTGAAAAATTTAATTACCGATGAAATGTGACTCCGTTTGTTTTGTAATTAGATGTTTTGCTGTTTTTCCCGCACCACCGAATAGAACAGCCCCCCATCGTTAGAGATATTATCTTTATTACAATAAATACAGAATATTTTTGTAATATAAGAAGACGTACACACAGGTCTGTTATTGGCCCTGTACTATTTCAGTTTTATAATTTGTGATTTCAGCGGAACCGAGAGTTGATATTTAAAAGTGATATAAGGCCTCTTTGCTGATAAAAGGCCATCCGGCCCTTATTTCGTTGGGAACTGCTACCCGGATCTTCTCGACATTTCGTACGCTCATATAGGGTGAAAGATTATTGCCCATCATATAGGGTGAAAAACCTCATCTTGCGGAACGGTTTCCAGGAGGCGAGTCCCATCTGGGAACAACTGCCCGGACCTTCCGCATATAGGGTGGAATTGTATTGGCGACATACAAGGTGAAAATAAAAATCTTCTGAACCATTTGGAGTTTCACTTGGCTTGTTTTGGTAACCTCAACCAACGGAAGAAAGAACCTCCCTCCTTTACAAACTGGCGACCAACAGTGGGCCTTCAAGACCGAGATACGTCACCAAATCCGGCCGAGTGACTACCACAGCTCCGTCAAAGAAATTGAAGAAACCAAACATGTCGGTCAATCTATCCGACGCCAGCAGCCATGCTATAGGGGCTGTTGGATGTTGATGGATGGCCCTTATTTCGTCTTTATTTCTGGTTATATACTCGACGAAAGGCGGCCTCCCACTATCCGTCATTATACAGATTTCTTCTCAAGGATCACGGTAAGTCCAATAGCATATTTAAGCAATTACATCAGAACCCATCGCCGCGCACTTGGCCTGCCCATTTTTCGCTATGCACCATTATTGGGGCCACTACTCTCGAAGCTCGAAATCTGTAGTTACGGCAGTGTTCCGACTTTGGATAACCTACGGAAGTGCCCTCGAAGTCCGTCAACGAAAAGGCGGGCCCGTTCGAAACTGTCAAATCGCGTTGTCATACATTTTTAGTTCTAACCCCGATCGAAACTCAAGTCTGTAGGTCATCCATAATGGGAAAACGGCCGGAACTACGGATTTCCTGCTTCGAGGGTAGGGCACCCGACTCGTCTGCGTGGTAATGCTCGTTGCGTGGTAACGTAACGAGCCTCTTCCCTTGCCTGCGCCCATGGAAGGTTGTACGAGGTGATCTGTAAAAATTAACGACCGTGTGTCGCCGCCAGTTTATTTGACGACTAGATTTAGCACACGGTAGACTATCGGAGTAATCGACATATAAAAATGAAATGCAGACACTTTGAAAAAAATTATCGATCTTTCTTTGATTAAAGAATTTTACGATCGTTTTACATTAAGTATATTCCTTACAATAGTCGATGAAATAAGAGGCACTTATACTAAGTACCATTTAGCATATTAATAGCGATCATTGACCCTCTTCCACTGTACCTACGTATATGTTACTTTGTGAAAATGATACTCTCCAATGTTCGTACGCGATTTAAATCCGGAAAAATAGTTTCAATAATGAAACATATTAATTAAATATCACTCAAGTCATGCCAAAATTGCGACTAATTTATATAGATCATCGATTGGATGCTGTCGAATTGGGACTTCGAGGTGATACTTAGTCAATGACTGCTGCAGACATATTATGATGCAAACAGTTAACAAGAACATTTACTAAACTCAAGCAAAAATAGTTAAATGAATAAATTTTTTATTCAAGATTATTTGTGTGATCTCTATAGGTTTACCTTTGGCAATGTTTGCTTTACGTTCCCGTGCGTCTAGTATTTATACGATACAACACACGTACCGACTCTCCTATCTAACGAGCATCAAGCAAACGTCTTCACTACGTCTACGTTAACTAACTGTGTAGCTGAGAATTATACACCTAACAGAGTTTGGGCTGGCTTAGTACTTCTGTCAATATGTTGCAAGAATGTCAGTTCAAAACTCTCTTGTTGAGTTTCCACTCAACAGCTTCGAGTATTTCCACTGATCGTGGAACTATTGCGAGTCAGAAATTAACTGACGACGTCGGCAATATTGTTAACGTAACGCAAAAACAAAAGCGTATATTCCGCGAGCATTTCCGCTCTCTCAAAGAGCACTATTAAACAAAGTGAAAAAAATAGTTTGCAAATTTCGAATTCTTGAATTTCTGTAATTCAAGTTCCATGCTTTTATAGGCCAAGAAGTCATGGCACTGTGTTAGAGACTAGAGAATGTTGAGCAAGAAAATAAAAACTTAAAAAAGCCTATTTCTTCACTCGAGAATAAAATGGACTACATAGAATGAAATGCACGTTCTACTATGGCAATTAGAAACTGTACACAATATAGGTGGCATGTCAGTTAACCTATTCACAATGGTGATAACTAAATGATGATGTCTAAAAACCAAGAACACAGCTTTGAATCCAAAAACTTTATAAAGGTCAAATAATTATTTATTTTTTTAATATTTTTATTAGTCGTCATCTAAGTTACTGGCATTGCCTAACGCAATTATTTCGATGAATCAGGAATGATATATTAAAGCACCCAAATATCCTACTAACTGTACACTTTTGCGATACTAAGGCAGTGCTTATAAGAAAATGAATTATGTAATGCTGTTGTTCCATGACTAAAAATAATTTATCAGATTTTACTTACATACAAAAATTGAAATATTTAAATAGAACGCTCTGAATGATTATCACTCTGTGCAAAACGCAGTAGTGGGGTGTGAGCCGTCGGTGAGAGCGCTTGCACGTCTAAACTTACTATGAAATACAGATCTAAATTATGTCAAACAGTACAGAAAAACCTGAAAGTTTAATTTTGGTAAATTTATTGTTTTGTAAAAAGTCATGGAACAAAAGTTGTTGTTTATGTTACTAATAATATATAAGCCATGGTAATGTAATGGTTTGACTTACCACCTCCAAGCAGAGACCGTGGGTTCGAATTCGGACTCGCACCTCTGAGTTCCTCGATACTTCATTTGAAATTTACCACGAGCTTTTCGGTGAGGGAAAACGTAGTGACGAAACTTTCACGTCGAAGAAGTTCGCAACCTTCGGAAAACGTATTAAGTCCTCAACCCGCATTGATAAAGCGTAGCGGACTACGGCCTAAAGATTCTCGTCAGAGAGGAGACTCATGTCTAGCAGTGGGACGTATAAATGGGTTTATGATGAATATAGTCCTGCGAGATAGTTAATATTTTATAAATCCGTGACTCTAATAAAAAGCAGTTAGTACTTAATATGACATTAAATGTTTTCGCGTTTCCTTGTAAACTTGGCTTTTTTTACTTGTACCCCGTTTTACTAGAACCACCGAAATTACCCTGCAAAGTTAATTAGCGATCCTTTTACAATATCCTGCAATGTAATTAATATGTTAGGCGATATTGTGCGCTTATTAAATACCTGCTCGTACATCATGCTACAATGCGCGTCATGGGGAACTACAGTGTAATTGCCTCACAAATTAATCCAGCTACACGTGACATTTGACTCGGTCACCAGTGAGCGGCAGTTTACGTACTTGTATAGGCATATCTACCTCTAACACTACGTTATCCCATTACGGTGCAGTGCAATTCGTGATTGCTGGCAAACACGAAGATGATAATTATTGATTGAGCATTAATTGCACGAGTGCGACAGTAATGGACGTGAATATACGTTTGAGACGAGGACGAGCTCCATTGAGATGAATTGATTGTCGCTGTTAATGTAATATTGTATCTAATTATGCCATATCCACTTATTATACGAAAACGTATTTTATGTTAAGAAGAATTATATTTTTTAATGTAAAATAGTAACAGACACAATATTACAAAAACCAAAAATAAACCAACTGTTCTTGATAGTCGTCTTCACAAATTCATTTAAGGGGCAATGTATACGCTTCTTTAATAAGATTCCGTTTGGTATTTAAAATTTGGCATTCACGAGGTTTAAAACTATAGTGAAACAAAAACTTCATACTAAAGGTTATTTACAGCTTTTGTGTACTTGGATGGCAAAAATCCGTGGAACTGGCAGGTAGTCTCGATTTTAGTGTTTGAAATAAATATTGTAATTGTTACATGTTTACAAATGTATATTTACAAAGCGCAACCGCTAGAGTTTCTTGGTCATTCTTCTCATGGGAATCGGCCTTAAGAATGAGCAGTAGAGATTAATAAATAATCAATTTGATGATTTTAAGTGTAATTTGCTTACCTATGAAATAAAGATTATTTGAGTTTACTATGTACAATATATATTCAAGCACGGCTACTACAGATTGTAATAATTATAATGTATTTACCTAATCTTAATTAATACACGTAGAGTGGATACTGGATAACGATTGTGGTGGCCCAACGGTTTAACGGTGTGGGTGCTAATTGAGAAAATGTTACATTTTTCTGTTATTTAAGATGCTATGTTATTTAGAAGAAAACAATCCTTATGAATGAGGCTTTCAATCAGTATAGTAAAATCACAAGTTTTTTATTCAAATTTGGCGGGTTCAGACAATCTATTATTTAAAATTTATTAATGCAGTTCAAATTGTTTTTAAAACCAAAATCAAGCCTTTTTTCAGTAAAATTTTCTATCTACGATATTTAAGGTGCTTTCCCTCCATGTGGCACAGCCGCGGGACTCCCTGTATAGGTATCGTTGATAGTTACGCTTTAAACATAGTCACGGTGGCCTAATGTTTTGACCTACTGCCTCTTAAGCATAGGGTCGTGGATTCAAACTTGGACTTGTACTTCTGAGATTTTTGGTGATGGAAAACTTCAAGAGTAAACCTGCACAAATGTTAAAAGCAATTTGAAATGTGATTTGTGCGTGAAATTCCCAATTCGCTTGGGAACTAATATGAAAAGGCGAAAGTACTAAATTAATAATTTCGCCTTTACTACGACGATATATAGGATAACTATTTATTATACACGCTTTAAAAATAGAGACCAAAATACAATATAATAATTCCTGCATTGTATGCGTATCAACTATTTTGAAATAAATCTATGTGTTTATTCCGAACTTTGATCATTACCTACGCTAGATACATACATGTACATTTACATTTAGAGACAAGTCCAACACAACTACATGATTCCTATACAAGCCCAAAAACTTTTTATGTAATATAATATTATTTGCAACTCGCATGTGCAATATTCTGTACGTTGTATTCAACAATTTGGCAGTCAGAATTTAAAAAAGTAATTGGAGTGTCTGTTTCAGCCGAGCAAGAAGTTAACGCAGGTTTTATTTTGTTTTTAATTTTTTTAAATCATGGTATTGGCAGATTTTTTGTGGAAAAATAAATTTTCAGTACGTGCCTAACAGAGGATTTACCAATATCGCTATGACTGTACATATTTTTTGCCTGCAAAACCACATTCACATATTTCAAAAAAGTAACATTTTTGGGAAACTAAAAAAAATATTAAAAATATTTCTATGATCAAATGTGATATGAATTCTGTGAACTAGGAAAAAATACATATGCGATAAATCCGTTTTGTTTTTAACAATTTTGTCAGCATCCTAGAATCATTACATTTTAAATTCAGTCGAGTGCGATTGATCAAACTGGTCTTTCTGGAGGAATGTAAAGTAATTATTTACTAATTGGGGTTGACTATTTTACGATTTAAATTATTTTTATGATGAGTTGGAATAATATTTTCAGTATTTAGTCTTTACAATTGCCAGTTATTATACTAGGTCCCTGTATTGGATTTTTTTTTGTGGGATTATGTTACTGTTTACTGTGTACTGTTACATCACGAATCTTATAATTTAAAAAATGCAATGAACGGGGTATTTTATATTAAAATCATACAATATATTACGTAATATATAAGATGTCATGTCCTCCGGAAAGAAGTCCATTATAAAGGTTTTTTTCTCTTTCTTCTGACTATTTGGCGGTATGAATAACATTAAAAGAATACTATTTTAAGATAATGGTGATATTGTTTAATGGAGTGAGTCTCTACGATGAATAATTGTTAGTAAATGAGCTTTAGCTGTCCTGCAATTGCGATAGAGAACACTAAGAGCGGTTACACACGGTGTCTTTTGGTAGCGATGCAAACTCGCGTTTCATCGGTGTTTTGTAAAAAAGGCAAATGCGCCATTTCGAGTAATTTTTCAGGGGAGTTTGTTTTAGGTTTTCAAGACTGCTTTAAAATATTTACGTCCTGTTTTGAAATTCAATTTAGTTTTAATTCAGTTTAAGTTTTAAAATTGAATGATTCTAAAACAGGATGTAAATATTTTAAAACAGTCGCGAAAAACTAAAACATGCTCTCCTGAAAAATTTATCGAAAGGCGCTTTCGCCCTTCGTACAAAACATTGACGGTTTGTGAAACGCGCGATTGCATCGCGGCACCAGCGATTTATAGGCGATTGCATCCATGCAAATGCACGATTGCATCGATGCATTCGCTTATCTTGAATCATTAAAAATCGTGCACCGCGTTTGTATCGCGATTTTGTCGCTACATACGATATACACTTAAGTCGCGCGCGCGCTTGTGTAAAGAAAGACTATTAGCGACTGCATCACGACTGAGTCGCTGTTACACACAGCTCTAAACATAATCTAGGTGAACATTTTAATAACGTAAATTAAACTCACACACTTGTATTTCATCACAGAAAATCTCTATTAAACAACACCTTAACATTCACGAGTATCCATTAATATAATAACGTTTTCAGATAAGATAAAGTCAACAAATCGCTATTTGAGCACGTTTAGAATGTCGGGAATAGTAAAATGTTAAAGATATGACGATTAGAATGTATTTACTACGCGCATATGTTCAAATTCTGTACTTCCATATAATCCATAACACGATAATCTATTAATGATTTGCGATAGTTATTGAAATAGACTTTATAATTATTTAAACACTATTGTCGAACTTGTGTGTAAATCAAAGTGATACAATACGTGGCAAAATGCGAGAATTAAATACGTTAATGGGGCTTATGTCTAAATTTATGCAGTATTTTTATTTCTTTATAGCATTTAAAAGTACTCAAGGGTCTATAGGTCGACGACATGAAGCTTTGTAACCAAATAAGGCCCGTTGGATAGCCTCGATTAATGTTAACTTTTGATTACGCACAAAAAAAAGGAATTGCAAGAAATAATTATGATTATGACAATTACTTTTATTTTATAAGGAAAAAAGAAGGTCAACTAACTATATTTTAAGCTTTAATTTACTGATATATTGCGCTTGAAGGAAGAGTAAAAAAGGGATTTCATCCCAAAACGGAGTTACGAGGTTTTCAAATTTAGCAGACGGTATGTAAGATTATTGGGCCTATCTATCAGAGCTATTTAATACAACGCTTTTTTTTGCAACCAGGTTTATTTATAATATGATACAGAAAAATCGCACGCGGTAATATTATAATATACATTTCCGTGCAAAATTGAACCTAAAATGCAATATATAAACAATATTAACTTAATATGGTCAAAATTCACACAGCGTCGGTAAAGTGGACTACTCCATGTGTAGAAATTTGTAATAAGTACTTAATCTAATCTGATAGCGTAACAATAATAAATAATATGTTAATTGTCTACCAATAGATCATTGTCAACTAAAATCCTAATCGTCATCAATTACATATTTGATAGATCGATAAATAATTAGTAAAGGATTTAATAAAGTTGATGATTGAATATATCAGGGAAAAAATTTATAAACGACCTCCGATTTTATTTATCTTACAAAAGTATGAACTAGGTACTTCAACCAAACAAAGGAAAAAGACGGGAAGACTGTACAGCGCGTGCCATTCTTTTCAATCAGACATCACTATTCTGCCGGTACGACAAGAGTCTTAGAATTATTGTCATATTATTGTATATGCTTCACTGTAGCAAAATAGCAACTGTGAAGGTTTTAATAGAGACTTAAAATGTTCAACACAAGCAAAAAGTAGCTTCAAACACTTAGGACTCATTGAAAACCAGAGCGACAATCCAGGTATGGCCGTGGCATAATCTGAATGAGGTCCTTTTGCGTACGCCACAGCCCTTAGACATGACAGTACAAATTTGAAATCGTTATATTTTGTTTATTATTTTTTGTCTGTTTTGCTTTACTTCATGTTGTTTTTTTCTCGTTTTTGGATTTTTTGTTTTGGTTTTTAATTTTTTCTATTTTGTTTTGTCTGCATAAGTATTATTAGTATCTTGTTTGTATCTAGATATGTGTTGAGGCGTTGCAACAAATGTCTGGTCTATTCTAAAAACAAATAATTCCGTTGCATATAATTGTCAATGACGTACCTATATAAAATGATATCACAGCGACAGTTTAGTCAACGTAAATAGCACCCGCAAAAGTTGAAGTATCGATTCCTATCAATATCAAAATCTCAATTACTGGCGCTGTTTTCTAACCCGTTCTACGAACGTTCGAATGAACACAAAGTTTTATCTTTGCACTAAGAACAAAGGATTCGGTAATACATCAATAGAATAAAAAAACCGATAAATTGAATATTGTTAATAGACGAGTCTAAACCACTTAATAAGACATTGAGCTGGTATTGTTGTCCTCTCACGATAATGGATGGCTGGCGATCAACAATCAATTAAGTTTATGACGGCCCACTGATGTGAAAGTATTCCATTCGGGAAACATATTACAATATTTTTCAATATAACGTGCCTATTACAAGTAGGCAAATACTTGTAATGTTTTCAGGTATTCTTTATTAGAACAATGATTTCCAGGAACTGAAGCTCGCTGCAGGCCTTTTTTAATAAGAAAAGTGTCGTTGAAAATTTGCAACACCAATCGTTCTTCTACGAATCCCAAAATACCAATTTAAAGTATCTAGCTATCGATCACTCCAGAACGTCAGTTTATTGGTATTCCGATATTCAGAGTTATTTGTGAAATACTAACAACCTCGATGAACTGAACTGAATTACTAACATCATAAACAAAAAATTTTGTTTAATTACTTTTTTACAAAAGATAAACATTAAAGTGTTTGTTGTAGTATCTGTAATTCAGTACGTTATAAATCTGTATTATATAGTAAGTCCAAGCGTTCTCCCCGATGACCCCCATCCCAGCTCCTACGTTTTTCATCGGACTGGTATCGCGCTACCACACAGTTTACAGCGATCTATTTAAATAATTTTATTTTTGTATGGAAGCAAAGACGACTGTAATGTCCTAAATTATGCTCATGGACTTTTTAATTACATTACAGTCTTAAGGCGGTAATAGATTCTTAATAACTATACTTCTCCTAAAGATTAAGCCATAAGTTTTTATGCTCAAAAAATCTGAATGTATTAGGTACAATTTCGCATAAGCTTCAAGTACTTTTAGAAAACAACTAAATATTTGCAATTTATTTAACTATATTGATGAAATTACAGGCACATGGGACTTGTCAACTTAATCTCAATCTCAATGGCAGTATCCTTCAGATCTTTGCGATTTCAAGCTCTGAGTGGCACTGCAACTGTTACGGATAGGCGTGTAGCTTACCAACAGGCGCACAACTTATTCGTCCCGTCACATGATATTATAAAAAAAAAATTACTAAATTTATTACTTATTATTTATTTCTTATATACTTATTATTATTATTTACAGTATTTTTAGAATTTGGAAATCGTTTATTTGATATTTAATACACCGTGGATGTATGCGTCTGCTTAATTTATAACATTTTAGTTCGAGTTGTATTATCTATGGAAATATAGCTAGCAATCTGTTAAAAAAAAACGCGCTTTTTTCAAAATCCGTAAATGTTGTGTAGTGAAGCGATATTTATTCATACAAGAATAAATTATTGTTGTATCTATTTCCTCGCAAATGTGATGAAAAACATAATATGTAGCACGGGCGGTAAAAAATACAAACCTCGAGTCATTAAAAGCCTTCGGATTCGGGCTTTTAACAAACTCGTTTAATAATTTCTTATTTACCGCCCTTAACATATGTGTTAAGAAAGTTATTAATCATATTGTATTGTACATCATTAATTATATAGTACATTATGATGTACTATATAATTAATAACTTTCGAATGATGAATATGTATTGCCACATGACCCATATAAAATATACCTTAAGGAGTAACATACATAGAGTATAATAACAATATCATAAACTAATTAGCTAATCTACACGAATTTCACATGTCGGCGACTCGTGGCGCAATCTGGTGTTAGGTACCTAACCGGCCACGGAATCGCTAATATATGATACCCTTCGGCCAAAAGTCTTCCTTCATGAAGGTCGACAGAATGTTCGGTTAGCACTCTCATCACAAACGAATTCAAATTCACGACGTAGCGGGACACCGACCGCTCGACCCTCAGGGTGTATTTGGATTCTAATCTGATGTACTCTCACCTATCACTATCATCTCAGACTTCGTGAAGTAATACAGTCGCGACAGGTACAGCAGCGTTGTCGGTATGGCCGGACACAGCAAAAAGTTCGGTCCTATGGGTGCTGTGCCACACAGGTTGCAACTGGTGGGCTTCCTCGTCACCACCTTTATGAAGCCGTCCTCGTCGCATTGGACCGTCTGCCTCTGTGGTTTTGCAACTTCAGAGACCTTCCCATAGCCGATTGCCGTCCCTCGAGTTTCGAAGTAGCCGACACAGCGGCGTAAGCACGTTTTTTTATAATATCAAGTGATGGTGGCTGGGCGCCGCTCATCACGCGCTATAGCAGCAGCGATCGGTGACGCAATCACATGTTCCAACTCGACACTGCTGATGGACGCGTTTTGTTTTTTACATTAGAAGCCTCAGGTGACCTACAATACCAAAGCAGCGTTATTTAATAACTCAACTTAGGCACGCAGCTCACTAACGGTGTTATCTGAAGCTTCCAATTTACACTGCAACTGCCAGGCTTGACTTCAGGGAAGTAACATCCTTCAGCAGCCTGGCGATGCCAACGTGGTCGAACGGAGGGCAGCTTGTGCAGTCTCCTTCGCCACGCATGTTGGCACGTTGTCCAAGTCAATCTCTTTCAGGAGTATGATAATATCCTGTCTCCATCCCTCCGGCGAGACGGCATCTGCTCGGCTTTGCCGAGGTTCTGGAAAATCTCATGCTCGTTGAAGTTGGACCTGCATATCTGCGCAATGCTGACCTCGTCATTGGTATCGATGGCATGGTAGAGAAACGTCAAAAGCTCATTCATAGGCTATGCGTTGTTGGGAACCCATTGCTAGAGACTAGAATTATAATAATAATTCTCACTGCGTAGTGGAGCGCGTCCGCTTCAGAGTGCATACCGAACTGCACTGAATATAACCAATTCCTTAGTGTATTCCAAATCAATGTACAGGATCTGCTTGTCAATAACAATACGAAATAAAGAATGAAACTGTTAGTATTAATGAACGATGTCAAAACGACTCTATCGCTATTATATATAGTTCGGTGTATTACTTACTACAAAAATGATACCTTTAGCAGACTACTCACATAGTTTGAATTTAGAATATTTTAGTTCATAGTAGAATAGGTAAAATTTACGCTATAAAACAAATAATGTTTTGCAAAATTTTTTGTAGGTACTTAGGTATATCGAAATATCGAGTCGGAGCTAGACAGTCTACCAAAAACGTACGCTTAAACACATAAGTACTCATCATTTACATATACATTTAAAGTAGAAAAAAAATAAACCAAAGTTTTTTACGTACTGTGTTGGAGTAAACAATTGTGATAATTATTATATTTACAAAACAATAATGAGTTTTACAGTGTAACCTAACATTGCGTTACAGTGTATGCTTTGATTAATGAAAAGGCATAATTTAATAAACTGTGTGTAAAAATGTTTAAATTTTCATGACGTCAACATTTGTTGTTGAGGTGTAAGACGTTTAGTCTTAGAGTTCGCTTCCCGGTACGAAATAAACCAGCACTTAACCATTGAACAAAGCTGGCAACATCAAAGCCCCCGGGGAGCAACACTCAAGAATTGCATCGAGCGATATGACTGCACTCCGGATGCAGGTCTCAATGCACTAGACAAGTGAATTTGATAAAGATGAATGAAACATTTGCACCTTGAACATTTCTCGAATACGTATAAAGATTCATTTGAATCACATTCGCAGTTTTTAAGGAAATATTTCGCAAGAGATGTAATTTTAGATTTCATGTTTCTTAATTTATTTTCCTTATTGATTGCAAGGTACGTACGAATCATAAGTGACGTCTAAACAAAGAATGTTTCGTAAAGATTCTAAAAAAATACTTTCTCAATGTAACTTATTTTTAGATTGCTGATTGCTGGTTGTTTTATCGCAACATCTGCAACAGTACGCTCGCTGGTGCAGTTTTTGGCACTGCAGTAACTTGTATCAAGTGGTGGAAGGTTGGCACTACACCAATTTATATACATAGATTAGTCTATTAAATGTAACAGCGCTGTAGTTTCGTGAATCTGGTAAATGATTGATTGCATGTTCAGGGTGATACCATCTGAATTAAACTGTTTCGATCAGGACCTATTGTTCTAATTGATTGCTTACAGTTGACTAGGTCTTTCTGTTGACTTTTAGAATATGTGACGAGGAAACAAAAATACCTTTGTCATGTCTATTGAATGGGAGGCAATCATGAAATTAGAGCAAATAGAACTTCAAACGTACCCATAGATATTGTGGTGATTAACCTCCTAAGTATTCACTACTGTATTGGACAATGAGATAAAAAATGCGGGTAAGGTACAATAAAAGCTAAAATGCTGGAAACTAAAGCTGGGATTAAATAATATGAACACAATTGGGTCCCCGCGGTATGGTACCCAAGATGCTGGCAGCGTTCCTCCTTTGTATAGCTATGCTAATGCGTTGGGCAAGGTAGCTGCCGGCCCTTGGGTTTCCCAGACAGTCTATTAATTTTTTGGATAAAATTTTGTACCGATGACGGGCACTAGGACCCCACCCGCCAAGGGCTTCGACTCCAAAGGGTGCAAATATGTAGTCAGAATCGAGGTTCTGGTACTTATTACTTTATATTCTTTCCGCAACTCGGAAAAAAGGCGGAGCCAGCCTTGTTGCTGGTGTGCTGGAGATGGAATGGGGAAAGTGTCTGCACATGTGGCGTTCTACACTAATGCCCGGCCCATACTCCAAGGGATGAGTATCACTCCCGGACGGAATTTGAGTTTGTTATCAGTTCGCGACATGTCGCTTGGCTCGAGTACAGCGGGCACGTTGACCGTGGCTAAGGTCTTAATCAAATGTCATACAAAATGTGAAGTGATTCAGACCCAGATAATATTACTCCTATGATCCTGTAAACGCACAGTATACATTATAATGAAAATATCGTATTCCAATTTAGAGCTATATATTCTATATAACCGAAAATTACGTTTTACGTACTAAACTGATGGCATACTTGTTTGAGGCTGAAGCATTTAATCATATTTACTAGATTCTACATTGAGCGTTTAGGGCTTTTCCCACTGTAATTTGCTGATTTTTAGGAGGTTAAACCTACCTGCCATCCTATCGAGTAATATTGTATATAATGTCTAACATCCATAACATCTGTACTTCGGTTCGTATATATTATTTTAAACTATATCTTTAATGAGAATACGTGTTGATAAAGCTTCACTCAATAGCTAACCATCAGTGCCAAAGAAAACAGCAATTAGCAGGTTCATTGAATTACAAAACAAAAATATTGTGCGCGTGGGCAACTCGTCGTGGCCGCCCATTGGCTGGCGGTATCTAGGCCAGCATAACAACACGTTGCCATTGGACGATGGTCTTTCACGGCTATAATTTGGCAACTCTTCAAGCGGGCGTGGTCTCTTATTCGGAAAACTAACATTTCGTGTTTGAAACAAATGAGGTGTCACCCAGCAAAGCCGGAATGGCAGTCGTAGTTATTGACAGCAACATTAAGGGCAACTTGCTACATAATAATCTGTTGATAAAATGGCGTGGTATTATTGGCTACGGCGGCGCGGCGTTAGTATTGTGCAAGTAATGCCACTGGACAGCTGGAGATGGCTCACCATTTTATAGGTATAATTTAGTTTATGAATCGTACTAATACATTCACTTCATTTTGATTCGCTTTTGAATTGAGTAAATATTTTAAGGTGACATTTATATTAGTCAACGTCAATATTCCGTAGCATATTTTTTCTTGCATTTATATCCGTCCATCACCAATAAAGCTTCAAAATTGATAGCATCCACTTCACCACTTTATTATAGTATACTTTAGTAGCGAAATGAAAGTATTACCGGCAAACCATACGAGACCATTAAACTTGGAACAACAAAAACAAAACAAGCATCGACGCGGAATCTGCATTAATTGACGCTATAGGAACAGAATGTTGAAAGATAATTGCACCATAGGTCCTAATTAAGCCTAATCGGGAGAATTCTGCCACTAACTTGTTTTAGTTTTGCTGTATTTTTAATTTTATATCTATACTCGCATAATAAAACGCAGTCCTCGCCGATTATATTTTACATTACATCAGAGGGGATACTTTTGTTGGTATTATTGCCGACGATTAGTATTAAATTAGCCAGATTAGTATTTTTTTACTATTTACTTATTAAAGTTTAAAATATGGTGATAGTATTGGTACGTTTTGCTCAAAAAATGACCTTACCGATTACTCGTCAAAGAGGTAAGTTATATTCATAGATATATTTATTTATTTATTTTATTGATTTATTTCATACCAACAAGGCATACAAGAGAACATAATAGAATTTCTCACCAAAATGCTAAAGCAGTTTGTTGGCGAGCTTACACTCACAATCACAAAACTATAGTATACCTGGTACGACTACATTTAAGAAAATCAGTGTAGAATTTATTAAATATAAATGCAATATAAATTTCAATTTTTTTCTTCTCTCAAAAAATCGAATTTATTAAATATAATTGGCAAGAAATGTATATTTGTTCTTTTACCATGATAGTTATTTACCTACGTTTGGACATAAATATTTATTTTCACGGGCTCGTGTTATAGTGTTATACTTGTTCATTACATTAATTTTAAATTCATTATGAAAGTTATATCTAGCCATACAGTGCATTTACAAATCTGCCATTATATCAAAGATAACTTGATGAAATATGTGGTAGCGTAGTTTTCTTCATCTCCAAATTACGGATAAATGTATAAGTCATGTAGGTACTACATATTCCTGTTGCTATTTACCATATTATAACACGTTTAATCCTATTCATTATTCATTGTTCATACATACATATTGGCGATGATCTCATGTAGATAAAATCTCGGAGATAGAGAAACGTGATTTCCTAGCGGTGGAAGCGTAGTTTAACGGACCACCGGCGAGGTGGAGATTTGCATAAAAATGCCCGGACACGCACCTTAATTGATTGTACAAAGGTATGGCGCGGTGCACCACTTTAAAAGCAATAGTGCTAATTAACACCCATAGTGCGACCGCGGTCTTATCGATATTTTTTGTACCAAATACTCGTCAAATGTCAGCGGAAGCCACCAAAATGTGTAATAGGTATTTTAAATACGCATATAGACACGCACACTGAAATGGTTTTTATTCAAGATATCATTTTGCAGCCAACTTTGATTGATGCATAATTTAAACGAATCTTTCTTTTCCGTGAGTGCATGCCTACTAGAAAATATGGATTGCATTTTTTATTGCCTAGTTTTAGTTTCAGAACTGATTATATAATTCGTTAATATCAAAATTGTATCATTTAGATAATGCTAATGTTAGGAATTATAACAATTGTATGGATGTATAAAAAATTAATAAAATTTGTTATTATACCGAGAAAATATTGCGAGGAAGTCAAACGTTCTTTTTTTTTACATTTCGAAATAATTTGGACGACGAAAAGGAGACATTTACATAGAAAAATTGTACACCACAAGCTATAATTGCGTTATTAATTTTTGAAATAGGTTACGACTTCAAAGAGTCAAATCAAATCACGACAGCGGTGTCACTAGTTTACAAAACTAAACTAGAACGTAGTTATTTTAAATAAATGTAAACAAAACATTACAAATTGTAAAATACAGCAATTTGAATCGGGCGTGAAAGAGTGCGCAGTAATAACTTGGCGAGAGACAATGGCACAGTTTCTGTTCACTAATAATTTCCATTTCATTGTTGTCGTTGTAATCACAAGTATACTTTCAATTATCCGAAAAACACAGTGCAGACTTATAAAAACCGTTTCTATGCATTATCATGACACTGTTTATACGTTTTCACACCTTTTCTTTCACATTCAAATCGCTGTTTGTCAGGAATAATAGTGGTCCAATCCAAAATACTTCCTCTTTTGACATATCACCGAGATTTTTCCAGAAAATGATGAATTTTACTGTGAAAGGGACAGCGAGCTTTTCATTGGTTAAAGTAATCATTTGCAGTGGCATAGAATCGATTTCTGCCGCCCACTGGCATACTCCCATATAAATTTTTGTTGACACAATTTGTATGCGTCTATTTATGAAAAATATGTGAAAATATAGATATGAAATTCCAGAACAAACTTTGTTTTGGGTTTACTATTCTGAGAAGTCAGTACTTAAAGATATTCCAGTTTGAAGTCTTGGAGGTTGTGCTACGTAATTGAATAAAATATATTCGGTGCATTGTTATATCAAAATACTACTACTACAGAACTACAGAAGCCTTAAACAGAGTTAATAGAAGCTGAATGGTCCCGTGGGTTCGTGACGTGACCAAAGTTCAGAGGAAATTATTTTGTATACTGGTATGGTACGAAGTTAAGCCATAACAAAAAAACTGAGTAAATTAATACATTCCATACACTATCGCACGGGTAACTCGGACTGAGATTTGACGAGTCTTTGTCCGGTGTAGTTAGGTCTGGGCCACGTCCGCCGCAGCCCCCGTCGAAGTGCCGCCCCGTGCCCTCTGCACCCCCCACGCTACGCCACTGATCACTTTACAACTACTATATGTCAATTTTGCGCGGCATGCACATGTCCAGTGTGAAGTTTTAAAAAATATCTTCCTGGTCAATTAGATGCTTTTGAGATAGGCCACTATTCTAGGAGGCCATTGAAACGTGTGTCTTAGAAATTGAAGTTGTAGGTGCATGGCGACGCAGGGAAACCGCCCTCTTAAATGAAAAGGAACCGCTCTTACTCATTTGAGTACAATAAAAGCCAACTACCTTAACTTGTATCATTTTTATGAGATCTTCAAAAGTTATTTAAAAAAATGTTGTTGCTACAAAACATCGTCGTAATGTTTATTAAAAGTGCTAACTAAGATTTGGAATTATTAGTTGTTAAGGAGTTAAAGCCAAGTGAGTATGTTTGAAAACGATACTGATAACGAATTTTTAGAGACTGAACTTTGAACGCATACTCTTCACTCTTAACATGTATTGCTGCATTATGAAATAATTGTTTTTACCATTTTCATTGCTCGGAGAAGACGAAAATTATATTTATATTATTTTATTTTTTCAGTACTGTTTTCATGTCATCAATAGACTTTTTACGTCTTCACTAAACAAATGATGTGACAATAGGGCCATTACCTTTAAAGTTTCCGAGTCGATCGCGAACCGTTAAAACGATGCTCTGTATTTAATGATACAAATATTGAAGAAAAAATAAACAATAGAAAGTTTCTCGTTGACTTTTGTTTTTTTTTTTATAATGAAGGTTTTGTCATAGTTTTTACAATAGTTCGTTCATAGTTCAAGTTGTATTAAATATTCACTTTCCAAATTGTTTGTTGTCTTGTTAAATTTTAAAAGTTTGATGTAGACAGTAAAATAATTTTTGAATAGCGCCAACCTGGGTTCGGCATAATAGTTAGTAAAAACTTTAAGGTTATAAGACGCCTTGAATTCTGTTATCAAGTAGCAAACTCACCACAATAATTTGACAAAACGTGATTTGTAACTTTGTCTTAAGGCGAATCGTAAAGTATGATTGAGTAGTTGCCGTAAAATTATTTTTGTCAAACATGCTCGGAAATAATAGGGGTTAAAGTATGAAATTGCCGATTTGTACTGAAAATCT
>NW_020656077.1:998952-1041022 GCF_003589595.1 Hyposmocoma kahamanoa
TATTGCAATAAAACGGCAATTTCATACTTTAACCCCTAATATTTGCATTACTTTCAAAAAACGAATACGGAAAGTTTGTCATTTAAGGACCGTGCGATTTCTTCCAGGCCAAGGCCTGTATGAAAATCTATTACCCTTCTTCCCGGTTTCTGCAATAATTTACTATTACAAAACATAATGTTTTCGAACATAACCGTAAACGGTTGTATTCACACACTGGTGCACAGTTTTTTCATGATTCATTGTGTAGCCAAATCTCGCTCTTTACGTGAAGACGTCAGCAGGCCAGAGGCAATAATTGCTGTTTATAAAGTAAAACTCATCTTGCCGTGTATTTGCCGATAAATTTGTTACGTAAAACGAACTGCATAAGACCAGAAAAGCTCATAGTACGCTCCCTGTTCCCGGCTATTGCATTTAGTTCTCAGAAAAACAATGTTAATAATCAGGAGTAGCTTATTAAAAATGTTCAGGTGGAATTAATGTCGACACGGTCCAACTACGCCCTTTTGAAACTTGCAACTAAAATTAATAAATTCCAAACAAGCAGTAAATATTTTCCCTTTGTGATTTTTGTTCATCTAACTTTCCAGAATGCACTTGCTATCAGTGACGTACACCGACGTAAAATGATCCCAATTCGCATTGCCTAATAAAGACAGGAGGTATTTAATTACGCTGGAGGTACAAAATTCTGTAGTACTGACTAACAACCTACGTTTGTATCAAAGCTTTGTGAGAAAGTTGCTCATAGTTCTCTATATTCCAAAACGTGACATTTAATTTGAAATTTCACGAGTATCAAACAATAACTAACTGGAATTCTGTTCATTTCAATGTACATTTTTAGTTAACCCAGCCATTGTAGCACACTCCGGAAAATGTTCAGGAGGAAAGTCGTGTCATGCTGTGCAGTCACATGAGCGTTTTCGTAGTTCAATGCACATTCAAACAATAGCCGTATTACTAATAACATGTCTAGAGCTAACTTTATTAATATACTGAATTTAAAATTGTTATGTGTGTATATACTGTACCCCTATAAATTTTGCAACCATATATAATAAACACGCACACTCAGAAAAATTATATTATTTTCATTATTTATATTATTAACTTTAATATAATTATCTAATTTATTTAACTAACCGTAAGTAGAGCCATATCTAGAAAGAGCGGGGTCTTGAAGCACAAGCTATTACATAGCTTAAAAGAAGTTCCCCTGAAAATTTGTTGTAAACTAGATTATATTGAACGTAACAACAACACATAAACACTTTCTTTTTATAAATAAAATAATATTTTCTCGACCACTCTCGCAAGTTCGCTGATTGACCAAACTACAAAACTAATAACAAATTACTTTTTTAACACAAGTTACTTGTTTTGGGATCAGAGCAACGTGTATGTTGTCTATGACGACCTCCGTGGTCCAGTGACTTCCTCACCGGTTTTCACGATGTCGCTATCTCTGAGGTCTCGGATTCGATCCCCCACCGGGTAGAAACTGACTTTTCCATATTACCTCGGATCTGAGTGTTTGTGGTACCGTCATTGTTTCCGATTTCGTCCGAAACAATTACTGTCAAATAAGTAATATTCGACAAAATTAAAAGACAAGTATCTAGTATGAAGCTTCATTCGCATCACGCGTCTTTTCATTTGGTCAAGTATTGCTTATTTGGCAGTAATTGTTTCGGACGGATGTCGGACGGAGATCGAGAGTAAACCCCCAGTTTCGAATCCGAGAAATGAAGGTCCGAAATGTCACTGGGATCATTTTATCTCTAGGTGTAGGTATCTCTAGTATCTCTGATACTAGTCGGGTCGCATGTACACTAGTACATGCAACCTTCGAAGTGGGTCCGAGTTTTCTAGATTTGTAGTCTCGGATTCGGAACGAATATGAATCCGATACAATGCGCAAACGCGTTCAGGATCAGAGCAACGTATGGGGTGTTGTTATCTAAATCTTCCCCAGTCCGAGAAATCCGAAAGATTATTTACCGATACCTAAAAATTTTAAATATTTGATCATTGCATACGACATCGAAATTACTAAAGAAAAATTACATACAGCCTATTTGTCCTATCCATTTTTCCTGTTTTTATTTTTTTATAAAGCGTCAGGAAAAACAATACGAGGAAGTCGTGCGCCTACTGGTAAGCGACACGACTATCTTGATAGATACAGTGCAACTCAGAGATTTTAAATCGCAGAGCTGTATGGGGCACTGTCACTACGCCCGCCACCCAGAGACATAAGTTGACAAGTCCCATGTGCCTGTAATTTCACCAGCACCCTTACCCTTCAAAACCGGAACGCAGAAATGCTCACATTACTGCTTGACGGCAGAAATAGGTAAGGTGGCAGTACTTCTCCGGATAAACTCTTTTACAAGAAGAATCTATAGCTGCTATTATTATCGTGGTTGATCCATTGTTTATTACTTTAATTTATGTTATAATGGTCATAATGAGTTATTATTTACGATGTTTGCGTAGTTTCAAATTGGATTTCTGGAATAGTCATTTCTGACAAAGGATTAATAACATTTTGCTCATATTGTACAAAGAGAATATATAATCGAGAGAATTTAATCATTATCAATACATTAACGATAAAATGGTCTATGGTTTAATATTTACTTCTCAAACGAATATAAATTCACTTAGCGAGAAATACAAGGTACCATAAAATTTCTACAGAGTACGTGACGATGAAAATTTCGTGCTTATTAAGAAAAAAACAAAAGCAAGGCCCTAATCATGTATTGTATATCATTGAAATGGTGACACTTAAATAGCAATTACATATAGAAATAAAAACATAAAAACCGCGAGAAATTCCTAACAATCTGGAATATTAATTTCATAATTAATAAAATAATACATGTGTTACCGTTACACAACATACATATTTTCGAATTTTTCTGTATTATGTATATTACCAAAGATGTGTCTTTCGATAGTTCTACCTATTAAGCAGCATGATTACTTAAGTAGTTTTATACAAACATGATAATAATGTAAAAGTTCATGAAGTGCGTTTTCAAAGAGAGAGCGAATGAAAGACGCATGCTCCGTATTTGACCTCATCTTCATTTTTAATCGGGTGAGACGGGGGTCAAATACGCCCTTATTTTTTATTAAAAAAGAATTGTTGGCGCATTACTATTTCTATTTTCGAAAATATGATGTTATAGAGAAATTACCGGCGCTTGGAATATGTTACTTAGCGTCTTCTATATCACTTTAAAGAACGATAATTTTTTTGAAAGAACGAATTGTGCTAAGTTATATTTATATTTTTTTTATTTGTATTAACTTATTAATTATATGAAGAAACTTTTTTAATAGCCCAATAATAGCGCGGCATTTGGTGAGCTTCTTTCTCGTCAATATGCCATATTTTGGTGTTTAAATATCAAAATAATGGTGCAAAAATATTTTAAATATGATACAGAATTTTATACATTTTCTTACTAATTGTCAAAGCTTTCTTGGCATCCTCAAATTTTCAATTTGTACCTGTGACCTGTGATTATTGAGGTCAAATGTCACCATGTTATGTTAAATTTATAGAAAAAATATTCAATTATATATAAAATATTGTTCGCGCAAATGTGTAAACCTGAGATAAGAAAAAAATTTGCGCACACTAATGTGTCTGCAATTAATGAGAATAAAGAAAGACTAAGAAAAATATTTGTGCAATGTGCAGAAATGTTACAAAATAAAAAGAAAGACTGCTGCGGTTTGTTGGGGAATCAACATTAATATCGAAGTAGATTACAAAGAATATGAAAAAACTTCATCATACTACACACATGGAAATTTCATTAAAGTTCCAATGATTGGAGTGAAATGTGAAAATCTCTTAAATTACTAAGAGAATTCAGACAAACAAATTAAACTCCTATTGCATCGAATGGTTCTTCAAGCGAAAATAGGGAAACATTTTCTACGTGATTCAACAGACAGTACATAAAGCTTTCAAAACATTTCAAATCTCGTTTGTTTTTGCTTCATTCATCTTTCGCTAATTGGTTACGTCAATCGCGCGCTCTACGACGATGCAGAGCATAATGAAGCTCAATAAATCCAAATGTAGTAAGTATCACTTGTCAATTAACCTTTATTTGTTTTAGATAAAAACATGGATCCAAGTACGAAATGGCTGTAACAATATTTGTTCCTTCTGAATAATTTTGAGTGTGGCTGTGACCCGTCAGATTTATTGCCCGTTTTCAATATTCCAATTCTAAAATACATAAATCTGATAACCTGTTGTGATTACACGGCGCACAATGTAAATCCACTAATTAGTACTTGTAGTATGAGCTTTACGGATCATGTGAGTTATTCACGTCTACGCCTACTGATTTCAAGTTGTCTAGTGGTAATAATAGTATCACCCTTTTAATATGCCCCAGGTAGGGTTGCGCTAATATCGATTGGCTTGCTTGTGTACACACACCAATGAATTTCACTTGCAGTCTTTACTTCCCCTTTGTTTTGATTGTCTTTATTCGACGCAGTGCTGATGATGGAATGAAATACAATATTGCAAATAGTGCATTGTCTGTTACAAAATGCGAGAACAGATCAAAACATGGAAGCGCAAATTTCTTACATAAAACGGTTAAGATAATATATCACTTTTTTATTTAAAAAAAAAAAACATTTTGATTACTAATTAATAAGATGACTAAAAAAATTAGTAATATTGAAAATAATTTGTTATAGTCGCACAGTTTGGTGTAGTAAGTATTGTGATGATTTCAATTTATACAGTTGTTTAACAAGTGAGGTTTAACGAGCGCCAGTAAATGAGGCCACGGGGGCGTGCGCTATCATCACGCCATCGACGAGACACG
Organism: Hyposmocoma kahamanoa; assembly: GCF_003589595.1. Classification (NCBI taxonomy): domain Eukaryota; kingdom Metazoa; phylum Arthropoda; class Insecta; order Lepidoptera; family Cosmopterigidae; genus Hyposmocoma; species Hyposmocoma kahamanoa. The sequence continues at coordinate 1,003,833 of NW_020656077.1, forward strand.
AGTGGGGCGCGGACGGGACACGGATGGGGCGCAGATCAATTGCATCGTTACAATTTGAGGGAGCCCCCTTTATATTTATGGCTCGTATTAACACCCAAGCGTACTCTGCTAAATATATCCAACAGTAAAAAATTAGGAGAATGTTAGGAGGCTGCAATCGAAGTATATGCATATTCTTTTTTAATGGACTTAATAAACACTTGTTAAATGACTTTTATTTAAATGGAATACACCTTTTAAACAAATGACTGTTCTTACCAGACAATTCTTCGTCTTTCAAAAAAGTCTTATTAGTTTGTATAATCCAGACGTGTACCTGACCATTCACTAATTGATAATTCATATCAGCGCGGGATACACGCTTCTAAATGTAAAATTAAAAAAGTAACAGTATCAATTTGTTACCACGACCACATGACAGAATTCAAACTCTAATCGTTTAATCGCACACGATGAAAGGTGATTTCGATAACGAAATAAAATGAGCGTCTCCCAGAATTTCATTAATAAAACTCACGCGTTGAAAACTTGAAACAAATTCTCTACATGGCTACTGGGACGTTTCATTAGAAAAACACTGGTTGCTATACTACGTGGAAGGCGGGCTATTAGTGGTGGATAAGCGTCGTGTCAAATAAATTAGGAGATAGAACGTTTCTATGGTGCGATCTTCGAGCGGCCGCTGGCCGGCGCGTGCCAATTACTATTCATTATTATCTTAAATAAATATAGTTGCAAACACACTTTGCAAAACGAAGGAAGAGATAAAACAAAACAAATATTTAAAAATTAAAGCCGCGTGAAACATGAATGTATTCATTCATGTTTCACGCAGCTTTAATTTTTAAATTTATAATAAATAAATTTGGTTCATACATAAACTAAAAAGTGATTTAGAAGGTCACCAAACTTATTAACGCGGATTCGTCTTGATGCGATTGTGTTTAACCATAATTGTTCGCCGTTAACGCGGCCATTCACGCCAGTGGTTTCTAAACCAGGCTCTGTACTCTAGTTCTCCGTCCGACACCCATCCAAAACAATTACTGTCAAATAAGCAATAAAAAGACGCATGATGCGAATGATGCTTCATACTTGACATTGTCTTTTATTTTCATCTTGACAGTAATTGTTTCAGGCAGTTGTTGGACAAAGAACGAGAGAAGACTCCCTAGATCAGTCGTCGTCGGCAAGAGCACGGACGTGATCGCAAATTCGCAGAAAGCCGATTTGTTGCCGACCTGTGGCGACTCGCGCTCTTACGAACTGATGCGAAACACACGTCTTTTTCGCTCTTACGTTCATGGTCATAAAGCTTTTTCTGATCGGCTTAATGCGATACTGCGTTAATAAGTGTGGTGACAACCTTAGAATCTGCCCACAATTCGGGAATTATTAGTTTTGGTAGGCATAATTCCCATCCAGTGTTATAAGACTGTTTAGCACCCCAGCAAACTTTGATGAAACTACATTTTATTGGCCGATATCTCAACTAGTGTGTAGTAAGGTTATGAACAGTAAGAATTTAATTATAATGGGACAAGTAATATTTATTATATTATTGCATTTTGTGTCTGTTTAATTTTTTTTTAATGTGTAATTTATTATTTAGATGTTAACGGTAGTACGGTCAAACTAAGGCTGGTTTTTGTTACACCGTTTCCAGTCTTTTTTTTTAAATTACACAATATCACATACGTTGCTCTGAACCTAAAGAAAAGAACTAAAGCACTTGTATTATGGAAATCGGAAACAACGACGGTACCACAAATGCCCAGACCTGAGCCAATATACAAAGAAAAGTTGGTTGTTTTACCTGGACAATGCCCTGGCAATCCCTGGATCGAAACCGGGGCTTCAGAAATGGCGACACCATGAAAACCGGTACGCAAGGCACTCTACTATTGAGGTTGTCTAATTTTTCAATTTTTTTATCCCTGTTCGTTTATAAATAAATAAATAAGGCATGATGTTTAAGACATACTCGGTCGCCAAGTGCAGTTACTATAAATAATGTCACTGGCCGTCAGGCAATCTCTAACATTACCATTTTTAGCAAATACTAATTTTGCACTGAAAAACATACATCTAAGGAAATTGCAGAATTAAATTAACCAAAATACACGTTTCAGCTGTTTCTAACTAGATGCTTATTTCGTAGCGTACTACTGTCTGTCTTTTTTTAAGATAGACTGAAATGACGATAAAATAAGAATAAAGGAGGCAATAACGCAATTAGTAATCATTAGAACGTCGTCGTAACATTTGCAATTCACACATTTTTACCATATTTTCACAAATTTTACCTTCTTTCACACTCTATCGATAAAACTGTCGACAACAACTACATGACTATTTAAAATTTTATAAAACTGACAACCTTGCAAACGTCAATTTAATCAGGTGTTAAAAAACCTATAGATATAGAAGATTTTGCTATTTTATGTATGTGTACCTATATAATGTACCTTTATACATAAATAGGCGTGGAATCTATACTAATCCAGATGTGAATTTCACGTAAAGATATCCATAATAAAAGTGTATGCCTGTCAAAGTTCGCCTCCGCTCGTGGCGTGGGTGGCAGCGACACATAAGTCGTATCAAATAAAAAGTCGCCATAGTAAGTCCCCTAAATTCTTGTAAAGCCACTTTTCAGCTGCGATAGCGTGTCGACACCGGGAGATTATTGGGCGGGTGTCATCGCGTGTTCGGATTAAAAGAAAGCAAATAAAAATAAATGAAGATGTTCAGCTATATCATTCAGTGAATTCAAAATGTTTAGATTTTTTAATGTCTTTCTTTCACTTCGCCGAAACTATAGTCGTAGATTAACGGTTTTTCTAGGATACTACACGATGGATTTTATTCACAAAAGCAGAATACTTACGCAAAAATAGAAAATTGCCCAGCATTTTTACGACACGCTGCGCCACTGTCTGTTAGTCAACATCGGGCGCTTGTTCAACTACGGTTCTTATATTCTCAAATTAATTTTCTGTGCACGGCTTCCCACACCTCACCTCGTAAAACCTAGGCTCGCATTCAAATACTTCGCCTTAATACAAAGATCGGGCACAAAGAAAAATTCCTCTCTCTGAACACGAACCAGCGACCTGGCCACACCGGGGGTATTATAATGAATAAATACTGTGTAATCGTGTGAAGTTCCACAACTAACATTGAGTCAGCGCGGTCGAGTATGGCCTTTACCCATTCCTTAAAGGAGACCCGTGCACACTAGTGGGATGATATGTCTAAAATATTTGCGAGTGTCGGCATAACAGCTTTGAAAGTTTTATCGCAATCTGATTAAACGGCCTTAACCACTTAAACTTACTCAGCTTAAGCTGTGTTACTACATTCTAAACGGACAATGGTACAATATTTACCAGGCAAAGAAAACATGGTTTTATAATTTTAAAAAGAAAATAGCAGTGGACATGGCATCTACGACACTCAATTGCCAGGAAACAGCTGCAATATTTTCTCAAAGACCAGGGAACCTGCAGTGATGCAGGGATATTTCATAGATAGGGCATGGAACCTTGCGTTCTACTTGAAGACCATAATACCATGCCTAGCGGTGCAATGTAATCACGAAAGCTTTGTCGCAATCGGATGAATACGCTACCTCTCAAACGAGGAGTGGGACCTGATATTTCAGAATATTTTGCGGGAGTTAGCAAATAACTCACGAAAATGTTGGAGCAATCGCATGTATAATTATATTAATATAGCCATATTCCTCTATCAAGGTATACAATAGTTCAGACATTATGCGAGTGTGGACACAATAAGCCAATAAAGTTCTATAGCAATCGGATGAATAATATAAATATGTATTATACGAGTATCCATATAAATATATATTATAATAATGTACCATCCCGATATGCCTTAGATTTACTTGTTTAAATATTTTAAAGCCATTCTGTTTAATTTAGAGGTTAAGTAGTACGAGAGTCATGAAAGAAATTAGATTTTCAAAATTTATACATTTTAGTTTACATTACATGACTGTGTCGATTTTTTCAAAGTATTCACCATGGACACGTACTAACATTTTGCCATTCGTCTAAACCCCTTGGAAAGCATCGATGCCCACTCCTTATCAGACATTTCAAAGTTATAAATAATTAAGATATCCTTCTTTTCGAACCTCTTGCCTTTTAATATGGCGGATGACGCAAGGTAGATATATTTTGTAGATTATAGCAAAACACACATAGTTACATTTTTAAACTTAGAATCGCAAAAAGAAGCCTACTCATCCTATATGACGCTTCAATATCAAACATCGAGTATATAACCAGAAATAGAGACCAAATAAGGGCCTGGCTGGATTCACGCATTAGAAACCTGAAATATTACAGCGTATATTACATATTATGTATTTATTGTAATAAAAATAATTTCTCTAACAATGGGGGGCCATTCAATAGTGTGAGAAAAACAGCAAAACATCTAATTATAAAACAAACGCTATCACATTTCATCTGTAATTAAATATTAAATACGTAATTTTTCAATTTTCGTCCATTATAGTAAAGCTCATGTTAAACTGGTCGATATAAAGTGAAACAATTGACGCCACCCGTCAATTGTTTCGAATTCGGGCTGGCCAATCGGAACACAGTTGTCACCGTAATGATTTGCCAGAGTAGTTAAAAAAATTTAATGACATTTCGTCTCTATTTCTGGTTATGTACTCGACGATATCAACAATCTTTAAACTAACGTTCGATGTAGCACGTACAAATTAAAGTAAAATGGAGTGAATCGAATGTATAAAACGTAGAGTGCGTCTGAGTAGTTGATAGGACGGATGTGGAGATCAATCGGCGGCCGACACTCCCCGCGCCTGCCGAGTAACACGATCACAGGATACTTGCAATTAACGAGATGGGTGGCACCGATCCGTCGGCCGTCCATTTAAGACAGTTTTTCCTTTTAGCTAAAGAAAGGTTTCTACATATTGATTGAAACTATTGAATACAGCGCTTAGAAAATTATTACCCAGACATATTGCCTTTTGAATAACGAATCAAACGAATCGATAGGTTCCTAGAATGGTGGCCAAATGTCGTCACGTAATTTATTTTAACACATTGAAACCTCGATGTCTTAGTCAAAATATAATTTAGCACATTATGTGTAAATGAACAAATTAATGAACTATTTTGGTTTGTGCCACTATTCATAAATAGCTGCGAAACATTACACCCTTTCATTTAATGACTTTTAGTGACTGATAACATAATGGCTTCGTATCAATCACTGGAATTCGTTATAAACATTTCACAAAAATTTTGTATTTCACACTATGACAAGAAACCATATAAAACAAAAACATCGAACGTTTGTAAGTAGATTTGACGAAGCCATTCATCTCTCATTGTAATATATAATAATAATGGTATTATCTAGTTTGGGAAGCTGAGCGGGTAATGGTTATTATAGCTATTGTTTTAGCGTGAGGCCAGAGGCGCAACGAACTGCGGGCGGGGAGCGCTTGGCGCGGCCCGAGGGTCGGCCTAATTAACCTTTGTCGACTGTATAATTGCTGTTAACCTCCCTACTGCGAGGGGATGATGTACTGATTTTTATATCATTTACGAGGAGCTTCGGTTGTCATGGGAATATTGTGTTTTGTCTCATTGCATTATCAAACAGGTTTCCTTTATTTGTATTTCTGCTTTGTTGTCTCTGTTGCGACTTTATAAAATCGGTTTTATTAACATTGGTATATTATATATGACACTACTTTAAAATAGTCAGTATCTGCAAAACAAATATGTAATAGTACCTTCGATAAGTACGATTGCAAAAGTGTCGTATAAACGTAAATATGTATACTTGAAAAGTAATTGATATTTTTATAAACATTTTAATAATGACACATCTAAAAATAGAGCAGTGGAGACTAACGAAAAATAGATGCTAACTCATACATAAAATCACTCAGACCAGCAGGATTTAAATCTACATATATATAATAATGAGCATTACTTGAAAATAGTATTTGCACAACGGATACTTAATAGTGCCTTCGATAAGTACGAGTGCAAAAGTGATGTATAAACGTAATTGTACTTGAATGTAATAAGTAATTAATACTTTTATAAACATTGTAATAATAACACATCTAAATAATGAGTCTAGTGGAGACCGATGAAAAATAAGAAGCTGACTCATTCATTAAATCACTCAGATCAGCAGGATTGAAATCTAAAAAGAAATATCGCTCTATACCTTGTTCGAAGAAATTGTTATTACTACCAGCCAATCTTATAAATAAAGTATTGGTTCTACAAGGCACATGTATTCATTGATAATAAAGTAGGGCTATTTTTAACTACGGCGCATAAGAAGTGAGTTATATGTTTGATGCTTTTGCCTATGTCCCAAAGTAATGGACTGAACTCAAAGCGATTTTTTTTACTCCAAGGTTATTTTAATCGGGCTTAGGTATATTTGACAAACGTGGTATTCAACTGTTAAAAGATCTCATGTTGTTAAGATAAAGTGGTTTGTAAAACATATGTAGCGTAAATTGGAATGTTCTTTGTAAAATTTAAAAATCAGGTTTTTAATTAATTAAATGTACATTTAACCAACTTCAAAAAAGAAGGAGGTCCTCAATTAATTTTTTACTAACACATTTTTTTGTATGTATGTTACGCGATAACTCCGTGAATTGTGAACCGATTTTGACGATTCTGTTTTATTGTTGGAAAGAGGGTATCTTAGTATTGATGCCATTTAAATTTGAAGAAATATTCCACCTCTAAGGGTGGCAATCTATGGGATGAATCCGGTTTCGCATACTTTCGATAACCGATTTCGGTAACCAATTGCAATAAAACTTGGCAAATAGATGTAGGTAAATCCACGAACTTTTGAGGTCGGTTTTTTTAGTACTGAAATTGTATTGCCATTTGTCAGATCGATCCGACATTTGGTACACTATAGAAATTCGACGACATTACAATAGTATGGTAACACTGATCTGATGCTGCAACCAGGATAGTTTTCAGACTACCCAATTCCTCAAGTACTTACAGTAGAACATCGTATTTATGCTCATTGAATTGGCTCGACAAGTTGCTAACTTGGTGGTGATGTTTTGGAGTACACTGTTTTGAATCGGGTGCTTTTTAAACTTTATTCTAAGTTTTGATTCAATAAAAAAGTATGTTTAAATAAAAAACTAAAAAATTGTTTTTCTAGACATTGCATTCAGAATAGCGTGTATATTCTTACAAACATTCCTAAGACCACAAAATAGAAAAGTTTCTTTTGAAAAGTTCTACGTAACTCAGAAATTCAGTCTGCATTTGTACAATTTCTTCATTCAGCGTTTATATGTTTATAAAAATCACTTTCGCTTAGTTAGGTTTTCTAGTAACTAAGGTTAATAAATAAAAGAATAGAGTTGAAAGGAAGAAGAACTAGGAAGAGAATAAATAAGTTTCATTTTCTTTTAATTTAATTTTTCTTATTTATCGATAAGACGACAAAATAAAGAAATAAACATGTTATTTTATAATTAACGGTATTAATACTTTTCTCTGAATGCCTTGAACATTACCTGCGTAAAAACAACATTAGTTGTGCATTGTACTTGCAAGTTGTATATAGTCAACTTGCAACCTCTTAACATGGCATTCATGTCATTAAAACAAAAAACTTTGTAACTATGACTGTTTGCTTCTTTGTCTTATTGCTGTGTATTGACTATTCAAGTGAAAGAAACAATCATGCTGAAACAGGTATGACGCTGAAGTTTCAACCAAAAATCTTCGTGAACTTATAGGATAGTCCTTAACCCACCTAAATCCGTCTACTAAGTAGACACCGGTGCCAACAGAGCAGATGTTCGTTGATGATAACAAAAAACTTCAGTCTTAGCATCAAATACCACGATGTACTTCAAACGATGTTAATGATATTCAATCAAAGCCCGAAATTACTGTGTGCACTGGATTAACGCTTAACGCGATTTAAACCTAAATGCCCCAAGTGGGGAACGATCAAACGTACCTACATACATATTAAGCATGGTAAGGTTACTCCCGTTTAATCACTGTATTTATTTTATCATATTGATTCCTCTATTGCGTTCAGGGACCTAGGATTACGCACGCTACATTCGTTTATGTTTTAATATTGCAACTACTCTGAGTTTTAATATTAAAATATAGACAAAATTGTAGCGTAATTAATAACGTAATATCGTTGGTGTTTTGTAGAAAGGGCGAAAGCGCCATTTCGAAAACAAATTCAGGGGAGGTTTTTGTTTCATTTCAGTTCTATTACAAGTAGATCTGAGTTAAAGAAGAGCGGGATCACCTGACACACACTATGTATTTAGTTACTAAATAGGTTGTTCCCAAACTCAGTGTGGAGTATATGTCGGATGTATTTGTCGTTTTGAATAAACATTATGATTATATGATTTTTTAAATTTTTGCAACGCCAATTAAAATTGTACGGTGTTTCCTAATTTTATTTAAAAAAATATTCTTGCTGTGTTCTCAGTAATACTAAAATATATTAAAAAGGCTCGTTACGTGAAAGGATGTATTATTACGACTCACTGACAGAAATAGAAAGCATATTTCCCCATATGATGGAAAAAAGATATTTGCAACGTTGTACGCGGCTAGGTTCCAAAGCAGAGAATCATTTATGATCTGACCTGAATATGGAGAATATAAAAGAGTGATCAACGGCCTACAAAAAAGATCATTATACGGAGGTGAGTGAAAACTATCATTAATGAGCTACGCCCTGGCCAATTTAAGCCGGATGTATAAATGTTCGAAATTCAAATAAACCAGGCCATCTTGGCTGTCGTACAAATTACAAGGTTACTTCAATCACGGAAACTATTAGAGATAGGTAGGAGGAGGAGGTGCTAGAAGGAATGTCAGAGTGGTCAACTGCCTGTGTCAAAACAAAATCAAAACGGCGAATTTAAAATGGCGGCCGAAGATATACTTGCTTCGTTCCGGCTGAAAATTGGCATGCGGAGCTCTTTAAGAGTCCTTAATCATAATTTGGGGTCAAAAGTTTTGTTCGCCATTTTTTTATATGGCTGCCATTGAATCACTTTTGTCGTTAAAATTCGGCTGAAAATTGGCATGCGGAGGCCTAAAAGTGCGTGATAAAGTGCTTTGTGGTGAAAATTGGTTTTTGTCATTTTCTAATATGGACGCCATTACAAGCGTTCGTTGGCGGTAGATAAAAAATTGCCCTAACAAAAAAAAATCAAAAAATTTTTGATAATAATTGATAATCAAAATCGAAGCGAAGCCCGAAGCGTCCGCTCGCCACCGTACGTAGGTGGTATACGGAGGCTCTATTACGAGTACCTACAAGATCTCACAATTTTCAAAATGTTAGGCATTCTTCTCGATGTAGTGGAAATAAGATACTTATAGCGTTATTGTATCTCGACCGTCTCTCTGGCTCTGTTAGATTCCTTTCTCTCGGAAGCTATGCCAACGACAAGTATTTAGGGGAAAAAATTGCCAATAAAACAAAATTTCTGGCCTCAAATTAGGGAATTTACTGTACTATGAATAAAAAAATAATAAATAAATAAATAAATAACGTACACACTCAACATAGCCCCGCACTAGGGAAACCCTGTGTCGCGGGTGCCATGGACACAGGCATAGACAACCACAAATTACGCCCAAACTCACGAGAGAAATAAATGTAAGCCATACAAACATTTCTCCCGGCCCGGGAATCGAACCTGGGACCTCTGCGTGGCAGTCCGGCATGGTAACCGTTCGGCCACTGAGGCAGTTAATATAATACCAGAGTAACGATAACTCTGAGGGAAATATCTAGAACACTCGGACTAGAAACAACTTAGAAAATGTTCGTTTCCTAAATTGGACCAAATCGGTAATCGAATTCGGAACCTTCTCATGAAGCGCCCATAGTAACCGCTGTGCCACCGAAGAGCATAAGCACACCCCGTAATAGAAACCCAACCACGCACCGCAGGCCCAGCCTACGGTGGGGTACAGGCTTCGTTTAAATATACACATAGGTACATATACTTATAACAGCACTTACGTTTTGTAGTATTTCTATTGAAACATAACAAATTATGAACACAGCAATGACAATGATATGATTACATTACAACAAACGTTGTACGTTTTTTAGGTGACAATTCTATCATAGCACACACTAAAAACTTCAATAACTGTTGCATAATTTATTATTATAATTTCTGTAATAGCACATAAATCTCCTACAAATGCCGTTGCAATGACAATACCTTTCTATGTGCAAAAACTCTATGTGCTTTACAACGACTGATCAATATTAAATTTACAAACACATACCGAACAATTTGTGATTACCACCTGTACACAGAAATGGCATGAGTGCGAGGGACAATACGGTGCAGATAACACTCAATTATATTCAAAATTCAGTTCGAAAGGAATACCAGCCATTGTTTCCTGTTTCATTGCACTGAAATGTAATTTCGCATTAGAAAGGTATTTATTTGATTATTATATATATATATATATATATAAAATATATTATTAGGTAATTACTACAGGATTATTTAGATGTCTGTGGATTAAGCTCTCACGTGTATAGTGTCCCAGATACACCATTTTCATGCACTATTTAAAAAAAATAGTGTATAAAAATATTATTTTTTTTTTACCAAAATCTAGGAGTGATGGGTTAAACGTCAAATACCTGTTATTAATTGAGAATAGGGGGTGGCATAACGTAACTCGGCACTCACTGCGATCTAGTGATGTAATAATTTGACATCTACAGTGGCCTAACAGTTGGCACTGTGGGCGCTAGAATCAATTTAGGAAATGAACTTTTCAGAATGATTTCTGGTCTGGGTGTCCTGGGTAGTGAGTGATTTCCTAGTTTATGACCTGGTAATTGTGTGGTGTGGTCGTCTGCCACGTTATTTTTTAAATTATTTTTTATGATATCAAGTGACGGAAAGAACAAGTGGTGGTAAACGACACGCCTATCCAAAGTCTACATGTTATATTTATTACCTCTACTACTAAATCGGAACAGCATTTCAAAAATATATGAGGTGCAAAAAAGATAAATCGATTTACATACACAGTAAACAAATTACTAATAATATATTTAGATGTCGATCGATAAGTACTATCTGATTATATATGATAGAAATAAAAAGAGGTCAAAAAGAGGAGGCAGAATACTAAAATTGCGGAGTATACGTACACGGCATGAAGAATGCACTAGGACGTGCTAGTGCATTCTTCAGTGCTTGCGAGATATTTGCAGTATTTGCACCACATACATAGGAAATCTATGATTTGCAGCAATGTGAAGTATTCTCTTTCAATATTGAAGTTCCTCCTCCAATGTTCTGCTTTGTTTATAGTTCCATTCAAAGGTACATTTTAGTTTAAGGTTAATGTCTGCAGTGTTTCCTATAAGATTCTACTTTAACGGTGAAGTACCAAACTTTTTTGTTATTTAACAAGAAAATCGCGCGAATCCTTCGCAGTTATGCAAGTGGTGCACTTCATTTAATATTATCATCCGAACTTTAAAGTACAATAAGCGAGGAAACTTCGTGTTAATCTTGGACTTAAGGTACATTTGTAAATACAATCAAGTTAAAGTACTTCGAAATAATTAAACAGTAAATGGAGTTTCCGTTGAAAATCTGTACAAATCGTACATTTATAATTTGATTCCTTAAAGCGAGTCACCGGAAGTGAAGCGGAGAAAACTGTCTTACTAGATCAAATGTTTTAGGTACTTATTATTAATTAACGGTCTTACAAAAAATGTATGATTCACCTAAGGATATTGTCTAAAGAATGTGTGTAATTTGTTACACGATAGGATGTGTATGTGTATGATGTGTTATTCGATCATACAAAATTCTGAAAACAGGCTAAAATAAAAATCTAAAACGAATTACTTAAGTGTAAATGTCTAACTTTGCACATCATTTTTAAATGGATGTATGTATGTTGAAGTAGTACAGAGAACCTACTAAATTTTGGTTTTCAACTGAAGCCCTATAGTTATTAAATTCACATGTCTCCCATAACTTGAAAATTGCCCAGCGGTTTAACGGCACGCCGCGCCGTGCGGTGCTCCGTCAGTTGACATCGGGCGCTTATTAACGTCGGATCTGTGTAAAATTTTCTCCGCCTGTTATATTCTCATAGTAATTTTCTGCGTACGGATTGCGGGACGCCTGGAGGCCTCCTCATAATCATCACCTTCTAAATAAAATCTAGGTTCGCGTTCATAGTTCGTAGTTCGCCTTAACAAGCGTTAGATTAGAATCAATATCGAACTACAGCTTCTTTGTTAGTTGTTTTGAAACGTCCAAGCTATGTTATTTTTATAGACTATACTTCTATGAAAAAATATTTAAATATTGTAGACTACATGTAGATTGTAGACTATCTGTGCCCGCGAATTCCCATGCACAAACAAGTATTACTTACGTATTCTACTATTAATATATAAAAATAAATCTTGGTTGTAATTTTTATAGCTAATAAGTACATTTAAAGATAATGTAAAGCTGGGTATATCGTATCGTTGACCTTTTTGCAGATAAACAAAAATGAGACAAACATCTAAATAATTTGGTCACGTGTCTTAAGTAAGAAGTACTGATTTTTACTTTAAATTATTAGAAGTACAGAATCGGTTGTTTTATGTACGAACAATTTGTTCGGAAACCTACGAACTTACAATATTGGGAAAACTGACAAGTCGCTGTGTGGCGCGTTGAAGTTGTTTTGTCATCGTCCTCTTTTTCCTAGTATTCCACTAACCCTTGTATATAAGATCATTGACCAACCCACAATAAAACACCATGCTTGTTGTACCCAATGTATGTACAAAGCTCCTTGTATTAGATCATGAATGTATCTTTCAGAAGAAATGCGACGCAATTTTTTCGTAACAAGCAACTACTTACCCCATTCTTAGGTATCTCTTTCGAATGTAGCGGTATTATTGTGTCGTACGTCATAGAACGCCTTTAACACTCTTTGATCTTTTGCCAATCCATTTCCATTTGAATGTGCTCGATTTAGGGCCCATTTTCAGACGACAGGATACGTAAGACTTAGACTTCGGAGTGTCCGCTTTGCGATACTGAACGTTTGGAAATTTGAGCTGTATTTTAATAGAGTTAAAGCATATTCAATAAAAACCGTTGCACAGACGATACGGTATGTTTCACACAATCCGATGTATAATTGGCGCGAAATGGGCCGAACACCCTCGGTACTGTTTCGAATGTTTGCTATTTCTATTTGATCAAATGACTTGACTCTCTTTATTGATCACTGTATTGCGCTCACAGTTAGGAGTCTTCGATAAATTACATTTAATAAATGCGAACGTCGCATTCGCAAGTTGCAGACATGACAATTGATGATACTTAAGGGCACTAAAACATGTCGTTTCTTTTTGTAGCATGATTGGCAGTAAGTAAGACGAACCTTCTAGAGTCTGATAAAGAAAATAATGATATCCTAGCAACTTTTCATCAAATGGAAATTCACAAACGTATTCAAAATACTATGGTTTAAAAAATGTCTTCTAAAAAATATATAGTTTCCATTAAGTCAGTTCCAGGTAAATCTGTAAGCAAAGAGCTCTAACACAAACAAAGTATAAGAGGTCATATTAAAATGGTCGTTTTAACATTCAGAATAACAGGGGCCGTAAACAATCGCGTCTCAAAGCTGACAGTTTTATTCGAGACACTTTATGACATCGCCCGCTGCTTATTAAAGGACCAATTTAACCCATTATAGTGTTCATAAAAGCGTACATCATCCTGTTTTGTTTACCTCTCTTTCTAGCGAATGAAATGCGGCATCATTTGTCCCCTTCAGGAGCAAAACAGAGAACACGCTGAATATGGTTTATGAGATTCCAATGTGAAGGGGAGGTGTATTTTCGAAATTGTTAGGGATTGATAGAGGAAAAGACGTGGCGAGTAATCGCCTAATTGGTGGAGACTGAACGGTGTCGATAAAATAAAGTAAGTAATTGATCTACAACTGTATCATAAAGTTCCTAAGGACGGCAAAAGTAGCTAACAAAATAATGAATTCTTTCTCATTTATTTAACAAAGCAAATATTTACTTAACATTAAAAAAGTAATTAAGAAACGCAGTAACGCAAGTATTAAGGTGAATTACGACAATACAAATAAAATCGTAAATAGCGTATTTTAATGATACTATTAACATTAAGAAACTAGTTTCTGGGCCTGTGTCAGCCCACACCACAGCGGTACTAAACCACCGATTTATCGACGCTGCCATCGTATTTAGCACATCACTAACCGGAATGAGTATTCACTCAACCACGATATCATTTCAGTGAATAAGTCGGGTGTAGGCTAATTTTACACTCTACTCGGTCGTAATACGTCTCAAAATACTCTTATTGAGCTGTGATGTTAATCGTCCAAGGCATTAAGTGCTCGATGAGTGCTTCTCGTGATTTTATTTGATTGTTTATTTGTGTGATTTGTATGCCCCGCGCCCCACCCCACGGCCCGTTCGCCGTGCCATCGTGCACTGTTCAAGTAGGAAATCAAAGCTTATGCAGCTTTATTGACGCGCAGTGCTGATATAACGCAAGTGCGAATTTACAGTGATAGGATTCTGCGAAGGTTATTTTCATTGACAACTCAGTAATTTGTTACGTATGGCTCAATTATAGAATCACATTCGTTTAATCCAAGAGTAGTTGATGTTACAGCACGGGTATTGTTTAGTATTTATTAGGTACTTAATATGATTAAGAAACTCGCCTGTGTTTTAATTTAGGTGCTAATTAATTATTGTGCTTTGTACCTATTCTGAAAGATTTTTTTTTTAATTCCTCGAGTTTTTAAAGTTTCGCAAGTCATTAAAATATATATTCATCCACGTCTAAAATAAAGCGATAGGTAATATGCTTACCCTGTCATACAGCCATACACAATGGGTAAGCGAACACCGCGTCAGGGATTTTAATAGCATTTTTAAATGTCAGCAGAGGGATCGCCGCTTAATGTGATAAGTCACGCCCCAATGCGCGGTGACTATACGAAACTGTATAATTGTTGCTTATTATCAATCACATTATACATGGGTATTTGTAAAATAGTAACAAGCTCTAATGACTATATTACTAATATCATATACAACAACTTGTGCTCCATGTCTATTAATGATTCATCAGACATTACTTTTCTCCAAAAATAATATTTAAATTGGTCGCTCTAAGTGGTGATTGATATCTCTGTGCGGTCACCAAAAAGCAAAACAAAAGAAAGCGCTAGCGTAAATAGCGGGGGTGGTGGTGGTGCATCTAAAGTCTCAGATTGTATAACAAAAACTTAAAAGTTGTTTGGTAAATTTATTGTTTTGTTAAAGTCATGTAGTAGTAACTTATTGTTTATGATGTGTATTAGTCCTGAGAGGCTTTACAAATAACCGTGTAAACAAACAAATACATTTACAAGGCCATTTAAAAATAATAGCCCCAAACCACAGAACATATTTGTCATTAAAACGAACAAAATTTGTTTTACAAATAAAAAAATCGGACAGAAGTTATTATAATAAATATTTATTAAATTGATTACGAAGAAATTAACCTTATATTCCGGTGTACCAGAATCTAATGACAAACAATTTGCATTAAATGTACTTTGTTAGTAATATGAGTCTGACTTCCAAGAAAATAATATGATACCTATTAATTAACTGCCTGTTATTTATAATAACTTCACACATTTGCTGGCAAAATCATCAAAGTTAACTTTCTTTAACACTACGCATAAAATTATGTTTTATTTGACGGTTCCATTAAGTACAGTACTACAATAAGTGAAACATCATAACAACCGTCCATTAGCCCGTTCACAAATCTACGAACATTAAAATAACAATAACTTCTTATCCAAGACAGCCTGGCTATAAATAACGACGTCCCCAAACGACATTTTCTTATTAGTCTTTTAACAACAAATCATAGTGAGATACTTTAAACAATAAAGTGCCACATTCTGAATCCGACCACTAAAATAATAGAGTCTAAATCAAAAAGAATTTATGGAGCCGAAAGCAAACAGGAGGGCTTCCCAAAATTAAAACGTTAGCTTGTTTTTTTTTGCGTTCCCTGGCTCTTTTAGTCGGGCCCAAAGAGCGAGATGATAATTTAAATTAATTATGTTTGGTTAATAGGTGCGCCGGGCGGGCTCGTACAGCTTCGCTTACAATGGTTTGCGTATGTCCACAAAATTCATTAAACAGATACTCTTTGTACCAATACTGCATTAATACATTCCTGTAATTAACCAACATCGAATTGCACTGGTAAATTATAATTTCAATGATTGAACCGGAAAGGTTTCATTTATTTAAATTGATGTACGTTTAGAACTATCAAACATATCGCTACTGAAATATTCTAATGTTATAATTTAAGAAACGTTGCAATGGATAACGTTATCGTTAAAATGCTAGGGATCAACAAATATTTCCGAAGTGGTATGACGGCGAGCAAGGAAGTCGTTGTTTTTGTGGCCTAATGAGGCAGCGGCTAAACGTTTGATGAGCGCAGGGCTGTCCCCGCCCGGCCCCCTCCCCATCCATCAAACTTTAATAGCGACCACTGTTGTTTATTGATTCTTATTAATCTGTTAAACGCTCCGACGGCTCGTTGCCATCCGACAACTCTACCCAATTTTTAGATAGCTATAAAATTTCTGATAGAGTGTATTATTAAAAAAAATAGTGACAGATATTTTTTAGCTTATTCAATTGTTGATTTGTGAAATTATTAGTAAGAAATCGACTATTGATAGTTTAATCAAATAATGATCATTATAACAATGATTATAAGGGTAATTTTCTTGTCAGTTTTCTCTACTTAATTTCGGTGGCAATTTCTATTATTTAAATGTTGTAGAATATTATCATGATGAAGTATTATTTAAAGTTCGGGTGTAGTAACCCGAAATATTATGTAATATTTCAGGATCATTTACTGCAACAATGAAATAATTAAAATTACCATCGAAATTAGACAGAGAAATCTAACCTGAATACATAAATGAAATTATTAGAAAGAGGATTACAAATTCCACAAATAGATAGATAGATATATGTTCACCACATGCTCAGGAATATAGTTTCCATCCAGATTTTGGGTTACCGAAGAACTCATCGAACCGTACTACTCCAGTTTCGATGCGCAATGCACCCCGGAATTCCCAGAGTTTCGTGCGATGCCCGTTACTAGATTTGTGGTTGTTACTAACCACAGTTTTGAAGGAAGTGATGAATTTAACAATCAATATAATATATATTAATTACATAAATAATTGGAACTAATCGGTATTGGAGAGGATGTAAATACATAACTCCGATACAAATTTGATTGCACACATATTAAGTATAGGTATTGTCGTAATTAAAACATACCCACAGAGGAGAAGTTAATGCCATATAGTAATGCTTTTTATGTTTAAGACGTTACTCAATTTCAAATAAGGAGAATGTAGAGATTTATTGTGTTATTGTTACGAACAGTAACTGACGGCGATTGGGGTTGAATTTATTAATGATGTTTTGTTAAGGCGTCGTAGTCGAAAGACGCTCGTTTGTGTTCTTTATAGCGCGGAAGTCAGTTTTAGTCATTGATGAAAGCAAATATCATGACATCAATGGTTTTGACTTTATGGTTTTTGAAGCATTGATGTGATTTTGTTCGTGTAAAACAAAGTTGCCATAAATGAGGAATCATGATATATATATATTTAAGTGGCAAATTTTCTGACTGCCATAATACAGTGCATGCTATTGGTTCGAAAAGAAGACTCGTGTTCTTAAGAACACGAAGAAGAAGAGTTTTCAATTAAATTAAATAGTTTTGGTTTAAACTTACTTCAGCCTTGATTTATAATAATAATAATAAATAATAGTTCCCCTATATGTAGGTCCACTGCTGCGCACAGGTCTCCTCTCACAATGAGAGGGCTTGGGCTTGCCCAATGCTTATTGGAAACTTTACATATAGCGTTAAATTGGCTTGTAGTTGTGTACAGGTTTCCTTCGCCGAAAAGCTCATGGTAAATTTCAAGTTAAATTTCGCACGTAAATTCCGAAAACGACTACTACCAGTTCGGATTGGAACCACGATCCTCTGCTTGAGAGGCGGTAGGTCAACCATTAGGGCGCATTCATTCGACACGAATTTCGTCGCGTTCATCCCGCGCGGAGACCGCGTTGCCGCCGCACAGCGACCGCGTGAATGTAACTGTCATGGCAAAATACGCTCTATTTATTTAGTTTTTACGTTTTAACTTATATGAGCGTACCGGGCGGGGGGGCGAGACTGGCTTGTGTTTGTATTATTCAGAGGAATTTAAATATTATTGCCTAGTAAATAGAATTCAGATTCGCCATTAATGAACACACGCCAGCACATCAAGCTACACATTGACGTATCTTGTTCCGTTGCACTGGAGGCGATTTTCGAACAAAAATGTGTAGTCTGATGTGCCGTTGTCCGTACATGAGAGCGTGGTAACTGGGCGGTCGGCGCGCGGCAGCCGCGCGAAATCTTTCGCGTCGTGTAACATATAAATCATGTAATTTATCAATGAGTTATTTATAATCCATACGTTTTCCCGCCTAAACCACTGAACTTTTGATGAATTTTGGTATAAAGATAGATGAGACCTAGCAGAAGCACATAGTTACTTTTTGACACAAAAATAAATTTTAAAAGAGGTGAAATAGGGAATGAATATTTGTATGGAGAATCAATTATTTCTCAATTAAGTAGTACAGTACTTAAGCTACTCTAAGTACTTATTACGAGCACCAGCTTGTCATATTAATATATAAAAAGGTAGAAATACAACGATTAGTGAAGAATGTCCGCTTTTTAATGCTAAGCAAAATCGTTAAGACGTACGACTCAGCAATTAGTGACGGAAGAAACAATATTAGACATTGTTAACGCCTTATAAAATAATGTAAAATTACTAAATTGGTTTAGTTTATTTTAAGACATTAGAAGAAGCGGGTCGGGAGCGCGCGGACCGCGGGGGACAACAAAAATGCTCGAGCCACACTTAACAAATGACATATGGTGAGAATGACGAAATGACACAGGGTGAACCGAATTGAATTAGTGCAAATTCCTCATGCCAACGCACTTAACAAATCTAGTTGTCTTTTGTTTGTATTGTATTGTATTGAAATGAAGTTGACTATTGAATTCGTCTATTCAAATAAACTCAAAATAGACAGACGGTCAAATTCCATGCAGATCACATTATTTTCTACTTTAATTCAATATTTTTATATGATGTATTGTAATGTAATATATTTTCGAAGTTTTGTTTTAAACTTCGGTAAAGAAATTCTTTAAACATAAATATTATTAAAACTTATTAGCATCAATTGAGAGCGAAATGTTTTACAACATCTCTCGCAACTCCCTTCCGGCACATGTCTTCCCTCTCTCTTATGATATGGGGTCCTTCAAACGAGGCGTGAAGAGGCATATTGTAGGCAGGGTGGAGGTGGCTAGTGCAGTGAGGGTTTCACCGCTGCACTAGGTTCCTTCGCGTTTGGATACCACTTTCCACTTAACATCAGTTGGAGTGGAGTCATTTGCCTGTCATGTATAAAAAAAAAAAAAAAAAAAGTCTTTACGCAAAACAGTAAAAAAGTAAACCGTACGAAGCTTTCTTGTATATTGTATTCTTTAGACTTGTACACATAAACAATTCATGTTTGTTACCAATATTACTAATAATCTCAGACCAGAGTACTAAAAAAACCGACCTCAAAAGTCATTCATGCCCTAGTGTACCACCCTTAGCTGTAGAATATTTTCTTCAAATTTAAATGGGATCACTACTAAGGTACCTTCTTCCCAACAGAAAAGAATCATCAAAATCGGTTCACTAATCGGCATTAGTAGAGTTATCGCGTAACATACATACAAAAAAAATTGAGAACCTCCTCCTTTTTTTGAAGTCGGTTAAAAAGCAAGAAGAATTATTATTTAACTCACATCGGCGTAATTCAATTATCCAACGTTATTAATTATAATCTCGTAAAAACGTTCAATGGAAACAATAGGGAAACCGAATAGTTGAAGATTACCAATGAACTGCGCGCCAGTAATTAAACGGTAGAATTAATCTGTCAATTTAAATCGGCCTATATAGTCCAATCCCTACTGAGTTTCTCGGCTCAATGGCACCACGGAGTCTTATAAATACATTAGAATCCCGAACTAATATGAATTTAGCGCAGTTGAAAGAAAGCTTCTTATAGCGTGACAGCGGTTAATCATTTTATAGTTGGAAATCGAAAAGAGCCTCTTCCCAATTAGTGATCCTTTCGATGTAGAAACAAACCACGCCGAAGGGTTCTTGGAATAATAAACAGTTGATATGCTGTGTCAGGCTACCAAATGTCATTTAAAATTTATTCTTTTTCCCAGTATCTTTATGTTTATTTGTGATATACCGAGGACACCTTAAAACCCACTTTATTGTTTGCTTTGTTGTTTCAATTAATTTCTAAAATATTAAAATTGGTAAATTTATAATTACTTCGCCGATTTTAGAAATAGAACTTTAAAAAGCTCAACAGAGTAATTTTCAAGTTAATTATCTCTACCGTCAGTGGCCATTTTTTATTACTTAAATATTCTAGAATCTAGAATCTAGTCATGAAGTAGGTATTATTTCATATTCGAGTGTAGTATTCCGAAATATTACTTAACATTTCAAGATAACATACTTGAATATTATGTAATAAAAATTGCCACCAAATGTAGGTAGAGAAAACTAACCTGAAAATTTCCAACCAACAACTAGAAGACAACACTGGGGTTCAAATTGTTTGTTGTTTCTAAAAATGTTTGGTGCAGTTTTTCTGTACTAAATGTTGATCCCCTATCGAGTTAGTCAGACTTCAGTATCACAGATCAGGAAGAAGCGGAAGTGTATTCCAAGGCACAGGACACTCTTCGTAGTAATATTTTTTTCAATAAATACTACTAATATAATATAAATACGCGTTTTGAAATTTAATCCGACTGAAATATGTTCATTGTGAAATTGTCGGATATCAATGTTTGTCTGCCTCTACGTCACGATTCTAGGCATACAGATTGTAAATTAATACCTCTGTTTGTGACATGTTACAATTAAAATAGAATACACAGATATTAAAATTTATGAAACAAAATAATTATATAGTAGGTAATTGTAATCAGTCAAGGTTTCATTTCGATGAATTAGGAAATGCAAAATCGATTTAATTAATGATAAATCACATAAATGCATCACACCCTGTAGTTATATACAACGAGTGAACGTTAGAAAATTTAATAAAGTTATTGAAATAATAAATGTGATATATTCTCCGAACTCTGTGCTAGAGGATTTAAGATGGTGTCGGATGAAGAAACACGTAAATTTACAATTATCTATAATTTTAATAGGTATACATTGAGTAAAGAACTTTGAATTCTTAATGTTCTCATGATAATGCAGAAATGTACGCGTTTGTTATCCACTATTTAGACTGTTTCATTATTAAAATCGGTTAATATTTGAATTCAACGAGATTATTGTTATTTTGTGCTTATAAGTTTCATACGCATCTATGTACATGTTGTGTGCAAGGTTATCAATGAATTTTAATTTTTTTATTATTATTGACGTTGGTCATTGCAGAATGCCTTCGATTGCAACTCGAATGTTGTGATTTATTAATATTAATTTTGTTGTCGATGAAATGTAACAAAAGATTAAGTTACAAGGATGTGTGCGTAGTTGTTTAGCGTGATGTGTTGGAAGCAAAGTCATGGTTCCATAGTTTTAATTAGTGACGCCATATGTGCCGGCTCACGTCGCGGGGGACGTCCCTCCCTTTCCTTTGCCACCTTGGTGATAGTATAATTATCTCACTTTAGGACGCTTAAACTTATAGTCCAGGACATAAACGAACTACTTATTATTTATTTCCTACTAAAGTTGTTCTACAAAATGGGACGCGTATCGTGGGTTTTTTTGCAATATGATTCTTCCGTAGAACAAAGGCGTATGTGTAAGACTGTTCATTCTCAGAACATTGTACATTTCGTTCGTTGTTTTTCGCTGTGGGTATCAGATCGACTGTTGTTCGATTTTATATTTCCGAAACGAAATAAGATATAAAAATTCTGAAAACCCCTATAGATTGGCCTTATTTTGAATAACGAGATTAACGAGAGTATTTCCTATATTTTCGCAGTATAATCACATCAGACTCTGTTCTTCGGATGAGTCGAATATTTGTAGGTTTGATTATAAAGTATTGAAAACATGCTGTCAGATTTTAAACGCCAAAATTTTATAAGCCGTTAATAATTTTCTGTAAAAGGTTGATAGTAACTGTCGGTTCGCACCTGAAAACACATTTAAAAACTTATCGACTTAACTAAAAATAGAATGTTCAGCCAATGACAGTCTGCTAAAGTGTTTGTAATATTTTATTAACTTACCTGTACGATATTATACCGGTATAAAAGACATCATAAATTACAAATTGTGCAAAATTTTTTCGAAGACGATTGATAGGACAATACATATTGAATGTACACGGAACACTCTAAAAAATACTAGTGTAAAATCTAGTGCCTGACCATTGTGTGGTCAGGCAAGACAGACAAGACGAGACAAGACAAGACAAGAGAAGATAATACACATCAAGAGAAGAGAAGACATCATAATAGGTAATCTATTCGTAGAAAAGGAAATGTAATGGTTTCCGCTGAAGTTCATTACTCGAGACAGGCCATCAATGAAGAATAACACGGGCGCTGTGTGGGTTACTGTTTAAAACGTTTAAATTTGTTGGAGATTTCGTGGAATAACAAGTGAGAGATGGGTGTCGTAAATGACTTGATGACCCATTAACTAATTCGTCTTGCTGAAAGAAGTCGTCTGTGCAGGGCCTTTATTATTGACTTGTTCAGAAAAAAGAATAAGTAAATAATTGTAGTTAATTTAATTTGGTAAGACAAACTCTAGACGTTGCCAGGGGCAAACGAGGAACTGATGATATCAGTTAAAACTATTTATTGCACACTTCAATAACTTAGATGTAAACACGTGCACTCAAAAGCAAGCCAGCATCTCGTCAATAACCAATCACGGTGTTCACCAAGGGAAAACTAGTTGCATAGCATCTATGATTCCACGAATTGGAAATTGGTTCTAGTCTCGAAGAACTTTCAATCATAGTCATGATATAATTTCGTCAAGTCAGTCTTTTGTCATACTACTTAATTAAAGTGTGCCCATTTACCCATCGTGGTCGGAAAACTATATTTACATTTCATTTTCAAAGTAGCGTTGAGGTTATAAGTCGGTTAAACTTTTTATTAGTATGCGTTATATGAAAGCGCGTGCAGTCACTCTGGTTATTGGAACTAAACTGACCTGTGTCTCGGTGACATTAAGCATCTTTGCCATTTCGGCTCGTTCACCAGAGGAAAGGTACTTCTTCACTTCGAACAGTTTCTCTAGTTCAAAGATTTGTCGGCCCGTGAAAGTGGTCCGTGCCTTCTTTCGGCGCCCTGCACCAGAATCCTCCCCTTCCTCACTTGTCATTGAACCTTCACCACCAATAGGTGAGCGTGCGTCATCAGTGGACTTCTTGCGCTTAACAAGCTTCGGGTCTGGAACAACTACGTGGACGAGACTCGCATTAACGCATGGTCAACACACATAATACTACTACTCGGACGAATGTAGCACTTGTATATCCATACTACAAAGTATCTTCATAGTGCTATAAAAACAAACAAAAAAAAATTAATAAAAATGATAACGTAAAAAATGTAGTCGTATTTAAGAAACAATATAACGACTTTTCAACTTGAACTGTGTAGTAGAACTATTATCTTTTAGTTGAGTAGATATCTAGTTGAAAAGCTCAGATGATTGTCCGACGAATATAATACATTTAGGTTGTGTTTCCTTTCTCAGAGCTAATCTCGTTCTGCATTGACGATTTTGTAAAAATTAAGAAAAATAAATCATGTTAAAACAATAAAAATCTGATTAGAACCTAAACAGCTTCTTTTATATAAGATAATTATATACAAAATGTAAAATCATAAAAATAGTAAAATGTGGATGCGGCACGTACGCATTTCATTTTAGTAATTTTATATTCTTCGTTTGCGTAGCACTACAGCAGCCAGAATCTGATTTTGTAGATTTTCTCCAGGCGCACTTAATCCAAATGTTTGCCTTCTATATCTTTGGTGAAACCATTCCAGATCGGTCGCAAGTCTTCTGCTCCTTTTTGTTTAAGTCGCATACGCTTTTGGATCAATTGCACAATATTATTTTGTTTTTGACATGTGAATTGAAAGATAAGACGATCAATACACAAAGATTGAAGAGACCGCTGCCGCGAGATTTAATATTATTGTTAAGATTATAGGTAATTCCAGCAATGTAAACGTAGATGGCACGAGGTTTGATACTCATTTGCCTATTTGACAGATAAATGACAGCTCAGAGCGAGCTTGCCAACTATAGAAAATTCCAAGCCGACTATTTTAATTGCCGAGTACAGGCTAAAGGAGCGAATTAATTGCGATTGGAGCGTGCCCTCGTATGAGTAGTCTTCTTCTGACTAATATATCGACTGTTTACAACATTAATATCGCTTAATTCGACCGCTCACACCCCGCCGAAGCGTCTCCATTCTATTTCAGAACGCATTCATAATAATGCCTTTCGTATGTGCACAAACAAAACTAATTGGGACCGATATAACCAAATTTCACACCAACAGTACCTATAATTCAGTCGAGAGAATGCGATTAAATCGCTACATTCAAACCGGTCCATTTATTCTACACAGTCAACATTGCAAATGCAATAATGTAGCGCGAAATATTGTTTCCACCAATTTTAGAAGAGTATTTATGAGGAGACATGGCTCTGAACGTGCGTCGGGGCTTTATTAGACAATCGGCAGACGCAACTATTCTCTAGTGCGTCATGCAATGATGAACCTAAGAGTAAACATCGCGAAAATTTAAGAGACAGGGAATGAATGGAACTAAACCGTTTAGGTACTTTTCGGAAGAATTATAGAAAGAATTTTAGTTTAAATAATTTTATTCTAGAATTCCATGGGAATGCGTATGGAGTTATTGGGTAGTTAGATTTTCCGTCGTAGACAGAGACGTAATTAAAAGAACATATTCTATCGTTTCCTTCAAAAATCTAATTTTGATTTTGCTGCATTTCATTGCAGGCAACTTTACCACATCCTCACCTATTTCTACCATGATATTGTGTTCCGGTTTGAAAGGCACAAAACAGACACAAAAGACGTTCTATGGCCGACAATAAAGTCAGGATATTGGGACCCTTCCATAATATAGCAAATTTCCATAGACGGTGGTAACAACTTTCCAACAGGTGGACAATCTGTCTGATCGACAATTCTAATTTCACGTACAAGAGTAGGTACATTGTATAAGCCAATACAACAAGCTTTTAGTGCTTGTCATTAACATGTTATTCTCAACAAACCTTTCACAATAAACCAACAATTAAAAAAGTATAGTCAACTAAAATGTATAAACATCTTTAAACTAGAGACTGAAAGGACACGTAACGTGGGCTTCGGATATAAAATGCTAATAAAATACCACTAGAATCAATAAACGCCGTTCCGAACCACGAAATAAAACACTAGGAGTGTATTCGTACTAATGTCGGTTAGATATACAAAGTGAGGAAAGAATAAATCTCTTCTCAAACGATCGACGCGAGGATTATTAGACGTAGGATATGGCACACCTGCAACTTAAACCGCCTGTGGGCTCCTTTACATAAACGTCCCTTCTGACACGCCCGCGAGAAATGCAAAAGGTTGAAAGCGATAATTTGTGATTGCTCCGTTCATTCATACTGACAGTTATAACAGATATATTATAATATTATATCAGTAGTACTACTACCACTTTTTTAATTGGCAGCTAATTTTACACTTTATTGTCTTACACACAGTAGATTCATGGATGAATTTGACCACTTGACACTTTTAGGTATTTGAACAAATGATACAAAAACCTACATGCCTCGTTTTAGATTCTTATAACTGAATACTTGAATGAACATTGCACTCGCAAAACATCACGACCAATTAATGGTTAGAAACGTTAATACAATGGCATAATCAACTAAAACAACACTGCCCCATTCTAGTGAAGCTGTAAAGGCGACCGCAAACGCGTGTCGGACTCGCGTAAATTACGCGACCAACTTCAAAAGATCACTTCCTGCTTTATAGCGATACACTACAGACGGCCACTCAATTTATTGGACTATTAACAGTGTCCGGACCTAGATCCATGAACTGAAACGTCGGTCACATTAAGACTCATATCGCATCTGTAAACGACACATGGAACTTATCTCCATTTCCTTTGCATAAATACAGATCGATTAAAGTAAATACTTTAATAAATAATACTGAAATTACATGCACCCAAGTAAACTAACAATAGACGAAGTGTTAGACTGATGTATAAATATTCAAGCGCTTTCCAATTTCAGCATTCGTAATATCGCTGCCTTTATACCTACCAATACAACCATAACAATTAGTAATAACGCAAAAGTGCAGGGTACTATGGTTTTGAACTAAACATACAGCGACGGACAGAGCAAGCGAAATTTTGTCATAAATGAATCACCCATAACTCTTACTTCAAAAACTTTACTCACGTAATTTTTTTAAGGAAGAAAATTTGTGTTTTATTCACAACAGAGTTTCGCTTGCTCTGCTGATCTATGCTGGCAGTATGTTTACTTCAAAATCGTAGTATCCTGCAATACTGCTTTATTGTACAAAGGCAGCAACGTATGCGTACAAAGTATATACGTACAAAGAGTATATGTAGAAATCTCTCTTCGTTTTCTGTACCCACCGCGCTTAAAACCACTCACTGTCTATGTAGGTATGCAATTACAAATCACGATTTGATCCGTTTCGTAAACACTTGACAATTATTCACAGCGCAATTATAACTGTGCATGTGATACAACAAGAAATACTGTACACGTGCTTATTTTTGTAATGTACGGAGTTATACCTCGCGATGTAATTATGTAGGAGACACAGGTGCATGAAATATGAATCATTGATGTTGGCACCATCTTATAAGGTTAATTGAGGTCATAAATAATTGCAAATAAAGTGGCTAGTTCGTTTGAACATGATATTTTTATGTGAAAGGTTCTCTGAATCATTCCTAATGTTGTTATGTGTGATTCGGCAATGGTTATTAACGTTTAGGTCTTCGGAGTACATAGTTGTGGCAGAAATGTTGGTGTGATGAAGCAAAGTTGCATCTAATCCAGGAGCGTGTTTAATGTGATTTATTGTTGTCTGCATCGGTCGCGCAACCAGGAGCAGCGAAGATTAAAGCAAGCGACGTGCGACGAAAGCCCACGGGACCAGGCTTAAGTATCGCAAGCACTAAATTTAGCTGCCTCTAGAGTTCAGACTAGTCACTTTCCATTATTTATTTTATAATGCACGCGCATTATCCCCGGGCAATAATATAAGTTCGACCGTGTTTGATGTATTTCAATAATTTACTCTTCTTTCACTGTCGTTTTAGGTACAGACTTTATCTACTGTCATTTGTGTACTATTAAAAAAAAGTAACTCATTCAAATCGTTTCGATTATTTATTATATTGAATACTATTACAGCCCAGACGCGGCGAATTGAGCTTGGTATTATATTTAGTATTGCTGGAGTAAACCTAGTCTAAACAAGGGATCCGGAATGTGATCAGCGAATTAACCCATCGTCGGTTTGCGCGTGAGCAGTGCACGCACACTGCTCACGCGCAGACACATACATAACACAATCGTTTCAGGGCAGGGTTACGCAATGCACAATTCCAACAATCACAACTATGATTAATTCTGCTAAAATTCAACAGTTCACTACATGTGTAACAAGAGAAAAAAATATGTATTATTGTTTGAATTTATAATTTATAAGCTGCAGGTACGAACAACAAAAAAGTCTGAATAAATTATCGACTGTACGCTTACATTAAACCCAGAATGACAGAAATTGGATGGAGAAAATCGTGCCTAATTCGTAATACTAAAATACTGTGCGCACGTAAATCGCCAACCCTACTGTCGATGGACGTCACAGCTGCAGCAGCCACTAGCTTATAGCTTGGACGTTTCACATTCGAATTAGTCCTTGCAAAATATACTTTGTGGCCAATGAGCGAACATAAAGTCTTTGATACGTTCAGATTAAGCTCGGTGCTGCATGTAAAACGATATGATTTGTTCTTTGCGTTGTAGAATGTAAATAAATACTTCTACACACACTTTACGATTAACACGGAATTATCGAATTTCATTATATAGTAGTTGGATATTGTAAAAGCAAATTCACGTACAATTATAAATTGTAAATAACATATCCTCATATTAAAAACATAAGTGTCCATTACGAGAAGGTCCTGTTACACGGCCTAAGAAAACAAAACCTTACACACTCCATCTGCAGTCATTGACTGCTATTTAAGGTTATTAATACGATACAACACGACGAGCATTTCACACAGGGAGCCTTTTCGACTAATTGACTCTAATTTACAGCTTAACCATCTCACAGTCTACACTTCATATGGTAGAAATTTCCTGGAATAGCTTATATAGATTGTAATGTTTGATAAATGTTAAGTTTAAATATATACCTGTTTGGAACTGTTCAGAAGCTGACGTATTGCTGTGAGCTGGTGCTGGTGGAGTAGCAAGCCCCCATTCGGACATATCAGATTTCTTCGGCATGGCCAAATTGAGAGGCTCGTCATAGTTTTGATATGTATATTGTGTAGGAGGCAACGGTTGTGGTGCAGGATTGTATAACACAAGATCTACAGGCTTTGGTGCACTTCTTTGGCCCAGCTGCACCTGGAGGTTATTTTTATACTCGTTATCTATATCTTGCGATCTTTCTGGCAAATCCGTTTGCAGGCCCTTTTCTTGTACATTTTGTATTTGGTAAGGACTTTTTAACTCGAGCTTCCTGTTTACATTGATCATCGGATCGCTGCTAGTTGCCGACCTCTGCTGTTCCTCTTGTATGAGGGTTTGTTGGAGATAAGTATGGTAGGGCCTATTTTTATCGATGAATGTAGGCAGGTGTAAAATTTTGTCAATAGAATGAGCCGTATGCCCTTGTGGAATATTTTCATAAATATAGCGTTGCCAGTTGGCTTCCTGAGCCTTGCGCAGGACGTCTTCATGCAAACGCATAAGCTGCGCGTGATACTCTTGCAATTGATAATTAATCCTAAGGCTAAATTCCAGCTGGGGTGATAACGTGACAGGATTCTCAACCGTGTTGGCTACAATCATCCCACTCGGGTTGATTTCTTCAACTCCTACGTCAATCTTTTCTTCTTCTACGGCTGTCATTCCGGGTAAAGCTGGTGCCATCGGTACCGTGGGAAGAGCGAAAGGTGGTAGTGGATTTTCAGCATAATTGTAGTAGGGAACTTGTAAAATATCGGGCTGATAAATAGGCCGTAACTCGCCAAGACGTGTCTCGGCCTGGTCCAGAAGTCCCTGCCGTACGAAATTATTGATAGGCTGCATCACTGAAGTAGAAATTGGATATGTGGTAAAACTCACTCTCCCAGTACCGACGTGGTTTTGTTCAAAACTCATGTGTTAAATTATTCAACCACAGTTGTACAGAAATAGCCTGTCATGTTTGTTTTTATGATTGAATTGGGTTTTAATAGCCTCTTTAGATTGATGTTCCTCTGAACGCGTTTGATGTAGAGAACGAGCTTTGAAGTCTGGTGGCGATGTTTTGAGACGCTTCCTGTAACAAACAGACGGTCAATTTGAGTCTTATTGAGTGAGTAAATGTGCCTTGATTGACTTAAACTAGAGTGCAGTGCAAATGGTCGTCCACTGGATCGTGGCTCATTTGTGTGAGTCGTCGTAGGGTCGTATTCTAGAAACTCTACTCAATACTCAAGTCAGGACTTGAGTATTGCAGTGAGCACTGAAAATCATACTCAAATCCTTGCCAATAGGGTCGTATTTCTAGTGCTTGAAATCATACTCAAGTCTGCTCAAATCCTGACTTGAGCATTGAGTAGAGTTCTGGAATACGACCCGTAGAATGTCAAGTCAATAATGGCCGGTACATCATATGTGTACACATGCTTAAATTACAATGAAATAACTTTTTTTACCTATTAACATGCAGTACTACATATTTTTGCAAAATATATTTTGTTTTAAAAGCTTTTTTGTAATGAAATTTATCGCAAAGATCTTAGAGGCCCTGCCTCTGTTCCCGTCATCCTGAGATACAAGTTGACAAGGCCCGTGTCCCTATAATTTCACCAGCACCCTTTACCCTTCCAAACCGGAACGCAGTAAAGCTCATATTACTGCTTGGCGGCAGAAGTAGGTAAGGTGGTAGTATTTCCCTGGACGATCTGCTATTAAAGTAAGGAATGCAAAAAGGTTTTAGATTTAAAATCGTGGCACAGAATACAGTAAAAAATTATCAAACGTGTAATTTACGAATAACGTATTAGTTTTAAATGTTTTTCTTATAAGATTTGGAAATAATACATTAAGGGTCGTATTCCAGAACTCTACTCAATGTTCAAGTCAGGACTTGAGTATGATTTAAAGCAATGAAAAACATACTCAAGTCCTTGCCATTACGGTCGTATTTCCAGTGCTTGAAATCATAGTCAAGTCCTGATTTGAGCATTGAGTAGAGTTCTGGAATACGACCCTAAGAGTTCGAAGCGTTACACTGGACGACTTATGAGTACCTATCGGATAACGTCGGGATCACTTACGCTCTTTATTTTTTATTCGCTTAATTATTACCATTTGAAGGTAAGTACTTACCTTCAAATGGCTATCCTAGGGGGCCTGGGATCATTATTTTGGTGAATGTATCATTCTTAGTGTTGTAATACTAATGTCTGTGCATCTGTCTCATGAATACTAAAAAATGTTCACTCATTGAAGGTCTTTACTCTTCAGTTAGTATAAACGATTTCTTTCAAATGTTGTATACAATAACTAATCGAGTTTAACACGCAAATTTCCCTGATAACATTTGCAAGAAAATGCAAATCGGACAATACGCTTGTATACGTCGTAAGACATTTGTAACTTGAGGAAGTCATAACTATATAGAGCAATATATCGACTGACGTCAATGCACACCATTTGTAAGCATAAATTGTGTTTAAAGATCATTATAATTACAACAATTTGCAACTGCGATAGACATTTAATAATGCTGATGCTAATAATTTCTACATGTAATACCATCCAAAAGCAATTAGTGAATTATTGATTTTAGTGTTCGGTTATTCAACTATGCGATTTAAGTATTTAATAGAACTGAAATTTATATGATTACGATTGATGTTTACAGTATTTTTTTAGCGTATTTGTTTTTTCAAACAAGCCAACGTTTCCAGCACTTTATAGGTCCCGAAACGTTTTAATTTATTCTAATTTCCATTATTAATTAATAATAAATTTAATTTAATAAAAATTCATATTGTTAAAATAAAACATAATGTAGCGTGTGTACGTAATTGGAATGTTTCTTTGTAAAATTAAAAATAAGGTATTTAATTAATAACTTTTGTAGCTATAATGAAAAAATAGGGTCGTTTGCATTAATATTAGACATGACTGTACCACCTCAGTCAACCGTGACCAAAATTACGCAATTTAAATCCGGAAAAATAGTTTCATTTCCTATGTGTAACAGTTGCGAAAATCTAAGAACTCGATATGTAAACTTGAAATGATTTTTTCATGAAATTATAATGAAATGGTATAAATAAATATTATCGTCAATTAACATTCATTTCATTGTAATAATGTTTATTGAAGCCAGTCACGGTATGACAAGGTCACTGGTTCGAGTCTAGACGAATCGAAGGAAATTTTCTGTCCCTTCGGTCTTTGCATTAATAATTATTCTATTTAATTTCTCATTTGTTATTTCACATTTTGTAATGTTTCTATACCTCTAGAAATTATGTGTATAATCTAAGCAAGATTTATTTTAATTTTACGTTCAAGGGTCTACATATTATAGCACATGACTGCACATGCTTCCTAAGATTTAAGATGTCAATTTACTCTATTGACGCCTGACTAGATAACTCTACTGAGTAACGGTAGACCAATGTCACTTTGAACATTTACAGATGATTTGGTCACAACACCTTTATGGTTTCAAGCAATTTATTTAATATAACGAATTCTATATAAAATATCAATATTAGAAGAAAAAGCGGCAAGACTGAATAACCGATAGCAATTTTTTTAAACACATAATATAGGTCTACGTTGTCAGGAGAGAGGGAGTTTAATTACCTAAAATGTTGTCACGCGGGTCTTATTAGAAAGTACGCTCGGTCCACTTGAATATATTGTAGAAGTATAACAGGGAAAAGGTGAAGGTAAGAAGAAAGGAAGGACAGGCTGTAACAAAAACAGGTAGGTATAAAACTGGTACAATAATATAGAAACACTTCCTACAGATTAGAACTTATTAGTTTATTATTGTGTGATTAGTCAACTACCCCAAAAGGACCTGTATTCGTATTATTGCTGCTTTTAGGCACGTAGGTTACGTGATTCTTCTCGTCTCGAGAATTTTGTATGAGTGAGAGGAGTGACGACGGACCGAAGCAGAGTAAGAATGGCGAAGAAAAAGAATTAGAGAACGATTCAAAATTTCAGAAATAAGTGGCCAGGAACCGGAGAAAAAGGTGATAAAAAGGTGGGATGACGGTGAATGAGGTCGCATCGTCACAGTGTGAATGTTCTCTTGGCGTGGACAAAGCCATTTCGTCATCAAAGCGTAAAAAAACTTGCGTACTCAATTCCGGTCACTCAGTATCAGTCACGGAAAGACCGTCCCGTTAAAGGAGAGGTACCAACTTGACATCATTGCCAATGGAACTATGCTATTACCGCAAGGGCTGGTAAGTTATGGCATAGTACACTTCCGGACACAAAATTCGAGCCACCTTGCATTTTTATCCTTAAAGGACTAGAACATAAAAATATAGTTATTAACGAAGAAAAAGTTTTCTCCAGTTCTTAAATTCAAATTTTCAATAAGGACTTAAGGAAAAAATGTTTAGTATACCAGTTTCAAAGCTGCATAAAAGCATTTTTGGGCAATTAAGCATTGTTTAAGCTAAGGACATTTAATATTGAAATAGCAAGGTGGCTCGTATTATGTGACCGGGAGTATATTATATAATAAGACAAGTATGTAATTCCGTACAAGCGTATCAACGCGGCTGTACGTGTACGCGGCCGCCGCATGCTGTGTACGGACGCAGAATCTCGTGATGCATTCGAGTTACATAGCTTTGGTTCATCTCATGTGAATGTGTGGATTATGGATTGATGGATTGGATGTATGGATTGTATTCTGATATGCAAAAAACTTATCAACAGCGCACGCGCTTGATAGGGTTCCGTAGTCGTTACGTAATTCGTATTAATGGCATTATTTTTGAAGTTCACTTTGAATTATGAGAAACGAAAATTATAAGAGATCTATAAAAATGCTATTTAAAAAAGAATCTCCCAGTGTCATTGGCAAACAATCCGCTATAATATACTTTAAAACTACTACTTAGTGTGATCTCGATTCTATTTGCATTTATTGCGAAAGATATATTTCTGCATATATATTTATTTATATTTTTAAACTTCTGTAAGTGATAACGTAATTGTTTTAATACTTTCGAAAGGAAATGAATTTAAACAAATCCTGTTCGGTGCAGTAAATATAATATACTCGATCGAGTATTCGAGAATATTTTAGTTACTCATCGAGTTTATAACCAGAAATATAGACGAAACAAGGGCCATATATTCCTGGTAACACATTAGCGATACAGCTCTTATAAATATCAATTCCCGTTTGCACTGAAATATAGACAGGCCTACTACTGACCTGTGTGTACGTCTCGGTATATTCCAAAAAATATTCTGTATTTATTGTGATAAAGATAATTTCTCTAACATTGCCGTGGTGTTCTATTTGGTGGTGTGGGAAAAATAGCAAAACATCTAATTACTAAACAAACGGAATCACATTTAATCGGTAATTAAATATTAAATATGTAATTTTTCAATTTTTGTCCATTATAGTATAGCTCAAGTTAAACTGGTCGATTTGCAGTGAAACAATTGACAACACCCTTCAATTGTTTCAAATCATTTATGCGTCTTGCTTCCACCTAATGCAACTCCCATTACATCATCTCATTCTATTCATTGGGCACGTGTTGCTAGTGTTGCACTGAAAAAATCATATTATGTATCGGTATTCGCAAGTATAATTATTACTGTATAACATTGACTTACAATTATATGGACGTCGGGTCGGCGCTAAAAAGTGTCCGCACTTGTAAGGCGCTAAAATCGTATATAGAGCGCGACACTCCGCTTTAGTCTTCATTTGTTCTACTGACAGCGCGATACTGCGATGACATTACAATTTAAATTTCGAATAGGTTGACTTGGGACATTTTTTTCGTGGTTTTTGTATTAGACCCGTCGTCCATTTATTTGTAAGTCAATGCTGTATAATGATTTATTTAAACAATCGGTAAAGTAAAAAATCTACATCTAACGTCGTCGTAGTTAAGTATTGAGCCATGAGTATAATGTATCGATTTTATAAGTATATCAGATCAGATTATGCATAAGACACACTAACTATTACGTGATAGATTGTCGTTCGTTTTTATTCCTCAGGAAAATTGTTTTTGTTTGAGAGTATATTTATAAATTTTACTTCTTATGGTCGTGTGGTGTTGGCCTAGTATAATATCACCCCATATCTTTCCATGAATATCTACACAACTAACATACTGCGATCACCTTGCAAATGTGGTGATTGTGCCAAGTCCCCGAGGAGTCCAGACTATTTATGGGTTTTGGGGAGACCCATGGGCAGTTAGTGTTGTGTACTGTCAGTTGTTTTGTTTAAAATACGTTGGTAACGAAAAAAACTTAGTGTTTTTGTATTGTTTTTGAAGATTTCCTAAGGATCCGGGCCTGAAGGAAAAATGGATTGCTTCCACGAGAAGGGAAAACTGGTTTCCAAGCAATTACAGCGTCGTTTGCTCTCGGCATTTCACAGAAGACTGTTTTTATACAGAGAACATTCGCCGCCGCTTATTTGATACCGCAATTCCTACACTACATATACCTGGAGCAGTAAGTGATACATATAATCCGTCTAATTTAACTTTATTAAACTTATATTATTTATAGACTCGAATTTTTCCCTTTCAGAGTAACATAAGTTCTGAACACGCTCCGGAAAATATAACTCCGATACCATCATCATCTCAAAATGAACTTTCACCACCTACACCTAGGGCAACTAAACGAAAACTCCTGCTACCGATCCTGAAACTCTTCCACAGTTTAATTTTCGGACCAAAAAACGTCTTTGAAGACGTGTTTTTGGGGTTGACAAGTCAAGTTAAGCATAAAAATAGAACAATTAAGGCACTACAAGAGAAATTACGTTACTATAATAAGAGGGTGCACCCGGGTGGTATCTTTAAAATTCATAATAAGGGAATTAGAGGTAAAAAAAATTATAAAAGCGATAGACGGCGACACTTAAAAAAAATTGGTGTGCATAATGAAGAAATCGTACAACGTCAATATCTAAAACACAGAACAGGGAAAATTGTAAAAAAAAATATTCGCCAGAATTGAGGAGTTTCGCTCTTACGATGATTACGATTTATATTCGACAAAAGTGTACAAATATGTAAGAAATACATTCATTACTTGC
Source organism: Hyposmocoma kahamanoa (assembly GCF_003589595.1). Taxonomy (NCBI): domain Eukaryota; kingdom Metazoa; phylum Arthropoda; class Insecta; order Lepidoptera; family Cosmopterigidae; genus Hyposmocoma; species Hyposmocoma kahamanoa. The sequence goes on from NW_020656077.1 coordinate 1,039,863, forward strand.
TCACTCGGAATGATTATGGATTCTAATAATTCTACACAATTCGAAATCGGTAAAAAAACAGGTAATGGTTATTTATAATGCCATATCGTCGCTTTACTTATCAAACTCGTATCTTACAAAACAAAGTAACTGAAATGCAAAAAATGCATTGTATATACATAATTAGAGGATAATTTCACATCAAGTTTCCTTCATATTCACACACTGGCTTTTACCTTTACTTAAAGTAATGCATCCAAATTAACATCCTTGATAAGAAATTTGAAATAAATAGAAATTCTTGCCACCTCCTGAATAATCACTCTTTATAAGTGTTTGAGAAATAAGATTTCGATAATATTATATTTGCTTGTCCATCTCTAAAGTATATTTCGAATTCGGGCTGGCCTACCGGAGCAGTTGTCATCAGTTGTCATTTGGCAGAATAGTTTCCAAACAAATTTAATGACATTTCGTCTCTATATCTGGTTATATATTCGAATACTCGATGGTTCCAATATAGAACATCATTTTTATATCTTCCAAATAGATTATAATTGAAAATTATCAAAGTATCATTAGCGGGATTGTTCGTTAAAGTTCTACCAATGATTTTATTTAACAATTCGTAAATGCATTAGTAAAAAGACTGAAAATATATTACTAAAGAGGTGTTTAAAATTATACTCCGAATATCAAAGAGCGGACGCATGAAAAGTAGAGGAAACGGGTTTATTAATTAGCACCCCATTTCATTTCAAAAGTAGTAGAGTTGTAAGTTTATTCGCAACGAGGTGCTTCCGACGCGACAGCGCGCTCGACTTTTTCGATAGCTTTGATACAACATTACCTTTCTTTATGGTAAAATAGAGATGTTTTCCCGACATATCTCTTTCTTAACTCAGTTGCATTATATATGTATGTTACATAAGTATATATAATTCCCATATTAATTTATATTTTTTGCATAAAAAATTAATAATCCAAATTTATAGATAAAATAATATCTTTTTTATCAATGACTTTCCACGTATAAGTTCTATTTTTCAGTTGGAGTCATGTGTATGATTTTAATGACATTACAAGAATCAAAGCGAATCCAATTTCTCAATAATCCAAAATCCCTAGGTATAAAAGGTATACAGCTAACATTATTTGCAGATTATCTGGAGAACTGCTCC
>NW_020656077.1:1041032-1053123 GCF_003589595.1 Hyposmocoma kahamanoa
CAAGCAGTAATGTAAACCTTACTGCGTTCCCGTTTTGAAGGGTAAGGGTGCTGGTGAAATTACAAGCACGTGGGACTTTACAATTTTTGTGTCCAGAGACGGGCGGAGTAGCAGTGCTCTACGGTCTTTGCGATTTGAGAGTCTGAACAACACTACAACCACAGACATCTATATCTAAATAGACGGCGCAAGTGTACCTACTCCGCGTGCCCAATGTAAGGTATAAACACTTAATTGCCGCTGCTACGCTTCAGAACGCGCTCGGCCGTTAGCGTTGTTATACTTCAGTCGAAAAAGCGAAAAATGCCTGATTGTGCCATTAGAAACTGTAAAAACACCGTAGCTATAAGTATATGAATAAACAGGGACGTTTAATGCCATAGTTAACTCATTTTGTAATCAGAATATGCATAACTTATTTTAAAATCAATTATTTTCATTTTGAATTAATTTCGAGAAAACAAATATGCAATCGAATGTATGCCGCATTCATCTGGTCTTTCTTTAGTATGAATATCGAACGAGCGATACTTTCGTGTAATGCATTCTGTTTCGTGGTAACGCCGTTTCGTCAGATTTTTGGTCAAATTTAACGATTAGTGATGTTAACTTGATGCAAGTGCAACACCATTCTCAATTCTGATCGACTTAGGAAACAAAAGGATGATAATTTTTAAGACCTTAGAAAATGTTATAAAAACATTCTAGATACTTAAAGTTTGTTGTTTTTTTTTTAGTTTTTCGGAGCATCTTTTTTCAAACACGTAGGTATTAATAAACGGACTAAATTATCTTATACTGGTATTATTTTACTATATTAATATTACACGGCTTCTTATAATCGACAAATACTTTAAAAATATTATTCTAAATACGTGCTACGTCCGCGTCTTCGATTAAATTTTTTTTTAATGAATCGCTTTAGTGCCGAAGGAGGTTTTCCATCACTAAATAGCGATTGTGACATCACCGGAGGTACAAAAAATGTGGCACGCTTGGTAGTCGCGGTCTATTTTTATAGGTATAATATATCTGTGATTATATTAAGGACAGGCGTGTCGCTTACCACCAGGCGCATGACTTGTTCATCCCATCACATGTATCATTAAAAAAAGACCGGTTCCCAGCATGACATACAACGAGGTTACTGATGTTTGATGAGTTATGACAGCACAATTTATTTTCTTCTTATATCTTATTTAATGGAGTTTTTATTATTATCAATATTATTTCATGATTATTTGCAATAATAGTCTATCGCAAGGTACCTATACGTGAAAAGATTTTCTGATTTTAATAAGTTACAATATTGACAGTTTCGATTTGCGGGATTTTTACGTATTATAATTGGTATCATGAATATAGTCCAATTTTAAAAGGATGCTAACAATTTCGATTTCACCCTCTATATTGGATACACGAATTACCGGCGGCTAAAATTATTTGTGTTATTCACACATTTAAGTAGACTTTTTTAAATATTATATATATTACATATATAGAAATGAAAGTTACATTTACCGACTTGATCATTTAGGTATTGCATTTATATCTACTATCACGGGAATCGATACTACAAGAAACAAATCCTTAACTACTTATTTTAATTTTACTAAAATCAATGGAAGGCGTTTAAGTGAATTTAATAGCTTATTTCTACTAACAACAAAATTAAGATTACTATTTATACCCCCTAAATACTAATAACCCCTTTTTATGTAGTTAAAATAATTACTTAAAAATTACTTTTTTAAGTATTTAAATTATTCTACATATATTGTTTTATATTATAATGTGTGCGTATGATAAATCAATAAACATTTTATCTGATAAATTAGATGACTTATTAGAATAAAAAAACAACTAAAATGGCAATTCGTTAATAGTTCATATTTTAATTTCAATTCATCTCAAATTAAACAGATTATACTTTTTTAATAGCTATTTAAAAATGTGCAATAATATTCTACTAATATGATAATTTAAAGTTATGAAAATGAAACCCGGACCCACCATTTTGACAGGTACCCTCAAGGCTTTTCGTCTCATTTTGATGTCTCACCTGAAACATTTTCCCAGTGTTTTGTAATCTTCGCAAGGCTTTTATGAACAGGTATAATCACATCTATTGATAAATTACTACGTGAACAATTCGCTCAAGCTGCCGCCCGCCGTCGCATCGTGGTCTATCATAAAACCTATATGTATTATTAACACTACTTACAGATATCTTAATAGCTAATTGAGCCTTATTATAATTATATATCTCTATGAAGTACAGTAATATTTATTCGGTTACGTACTAATGAGTAACTAAAATAACTTCGTTACTATTTGTCAGATGATTAAGTTTTGTGTTTCTTTGTCAATAATACATTTGCAAATATTCATTATTCGTGTATAATATAAAGTATAAATTATCACTACTAAACGGTACAAAGATACACAAAACTTTTCCTTCGACAACAAAAAAGTTTAGTAATTCACCTATCCATTCAATGATTATTAAAATAACCAATCAGTATAAATAAAAAACTTTTTACACTCGCAAGAAGCACGAAACTACGAATTATTATGAAAATCTTTCAAATGCATTGTAACAATTCTGAAGCAGTTACCTGAAGTTTGTTAGCGCCGTAAGTATTCAATAAAACTACTAATTGAATAAAAACAACATAACTAAGTCCTCTCTTTTTAATCATGCTTATAAGCAAATAAAGTTAATGTTTAAAAGTACTCTTAAAAGTTTTATATCGAGCTATTAATAAAGACGCCGCCTATTATATTTCGCTTCATTAGTGTTAATTAAGCAATTTCGAATGGATTATAAGCTTCCACTTACCTCGCCGACCAGTCCGGTAGGTATCGACGCGACTTCCAATTCAAATAAACTTCACAGGACCACTGAAGTTAAATAAAAGTTTTAAAGTCACTTTAGAATAAGCTTGTTAAACACAGTAAATTTGAGAGTCCAATAAAAAGCAATTCGTGTCAATAAGGTATCAACTTTAATGTGGCGCGAACAATGTCAATTCGGAGAAACGTGTTATCGCGAGTGCCGAATCGAACATGCGTGTTCCAGCCAGGCAATGTCGACAGTAGACTGGCAACAACGCGCAGAGCCTAACAGCGAGTGGGTGGATGCCAAAAGCCGCCAGAGCGCGTTCGGAGCGGGGCGGAGATAGGTGGCGAGCTGTTAACTCGCCGATCCTCGCAGTAAGACTAACTCACATCCAAATCGCTTTAATTTTATGAGTTGTTGCCTTCCCACCCTCCAGGAGAGAACGGCGTGACTTTGATCGAGCGCCTTAAGAGAATGTTGGGGTTTTTATTTGCTGTCGGGATTAGTTTGTTTGTGACATAGGCAAACTTACTCTTGTAATAATTTAAATAATTTATTACATAACTAAAACACCCTTCTCATTATTACAACATTTATTATCGATAGGACGACAGACATGACACTGTTATTACTCTACTTCGGCGAAGCGAAAAGGAAGGAACAAGTCTAACACACACGTAGGTACTTATGAAAGTATGTATGTTAGTACCTACAGCAAACGCTAATAGTTGTAAGCGATCTGTCATATAATCTCTGGAAGTGTCAGAGGAAACGCGACGTTAGCTTAATTTATTATTAGGCAAAGCGCCACAGCGGCTGATTTTCGTTCGTTGCCATACAAAAGAAATCAACAGGGTCATTTTGCAATTAAAAACTATAACACTTCGAAAAATTTGTTAAAATGCATAATAAGACGTAATTACCGAAAATAACAAACACATTACTACTTAGAAATAAAGAAACAGACACTTTAAGTCATTTACTTATTGCTTTTCTGTTACGACGGAAACGAAGCCATTGAGATGAAATCAAACATTGATTGTGATCGAGTTTCCGACTTAGATTTAAGAGGGAGCAGAGGAAAAATTCCTAATATTCGATTTGATTTTAGAGGGGTATATCCACTTTAAAGTTAAAAATAAAATATTGTATGAGTAACTACACGATATATTCAAGCATAGACATTAATCAGAAACATAAAACAATAAAGTTTTGTTCGATAGATAAAAATCACGAAATGACCTCTAATTTTTACATTTTTTCGATTTATCCTCGAAATGCTACAGGTTATTAGAACAAAAATTAGATAATTAATTATATTTATGCATGATCGACAACTGTCACTACGGATTTTTTTAATCCCTTTAGTTTTAGAGTTATTCCGCTAAAACGAATTCGGTACTTTTAATGCGCAAAATTCAACATCTCTTGTCGCATGTCACGCGAACTTCAGGCATATATTTGTTTCACAAATTTGGGCGGAGCCAACGTCTAAACTTTTTTGCTATGCTCCCTCTTAACAGAATTTAGCTGCAATTGACGGTTAGAGTAAAAATTTGTTGAATTTATTTTTAGTCGATTTTATTTTCTTTAATTACTCCGCTTGATAATTATGTAAATGTCTAATGTCTTTTTAACCGATAACCGATGGGGAAGTGGGTTTCGACAAACATAGCGTAGGACGCCCTCTGGTGAATTGACGATTTGCGAAAGACTGCATGGATGCGACAAGCTGTGGACACCGGATGAAATGGCGCACATTGGGAGAGCCCTAAGTCCAGCAGTGGACTGCGATATATCTACTAAGCTAAAACAATTACAGAATTCATATAATTTATTCCCAAGATATTGGAGGAGAGGAGGTCCGTGCTCAGCAGTGGGACCTAGAATGGGTTGGTGACGATGACTGCTAAGATTTTGACAAACGTTTGATTGAGATGTAATCCAAGAGTAAAAATGTTAAGTTAGTTGGAAACTTCATAGGTCTAGCGCATAACCTTTAATTTTAAGATATTTGCGTTGACCTTTGCCTTTTAATTATTTTTGTGTTTTATTATAATACCATCCTATTTTTGTAAAACACGGGAAAATGATGACCCATGAAATCCTTTGAATGTTATCGAGCTCACATCGAGGTACTATTTAATGTCACTGTCATATTAATTTTTCGTTATGACAAATATAGGATTAATTCGAACGTGTAAATACTTCACTAGGCTTAAATACAATAGCTCCACGAATACGCGCATATAATAAAACTCTAAAGCTCAATTTATATTGCGACCGGAACGGAATGGAAGCGAATTTCTATAGCGATATTGTACATAGCATAATGAACTTTATGGTCAATCGTGTAACGTATAAACTAGATATGACCGAAAATCTTTCGCAGAATGCGCGAGATTTAATATACTATTCTATGAACAATATCGCTACAAAAATTTGCTTCCATTTCGTTCCGGTTGCAATATAAATTGAGCCTTATTTTATCCTCACCGCAAAAAATAAATAGTCATTGTAGACTTTCTAAAACACCGATTTCAAGATATTAAAATTTTGGCGATTAATCTATTGAAAAGTAAAAATAACTTTTTCATCTCATTAGCTCGGAAAGGCTTTCTTTCTCATAAGAAATCTGAGCGCAAAAACGTTTTTTGCACGGTAGCGTGGTAACGGTTTTAGAAATTCGAACTTGACGATGGACTGTGGTGCACCTAACTTTTGCTTTCGATGAAAAAAAAAGTTCAACACGTTTAACTACGCGATTTGTCGTACATTACTTATTTATTTGTAATATAAATCCGAAGGTATATTTTATTCTTATTATTATTGACATTATCAATTGTTCATTACTAATTGTGTTTATTAAATTATTTTAATTCATTGAAGAAATAAAATAATTTCAATAATCACTTAATCACACAAAATAAAAGTACAAGTAAGAATAAAAATTGATGAGGTGTAAAAATTCAAAACGCATTCGAAGATAAAGTTTTTCTTTTAATTAAAAAAACAGATGTTTCAATGTTCAACTGTTTTTCTTTCATCTACCATTTTCCTCGCTATAGGACAAAGTTGTTTTGTATCTCGTGTCTTGAAGCCCTCGCTACGCTCAGGAATCTATTCTTAATCTTAGCACCCTTTGCTTGCTCAGGTTTCAATACAAGCACTCGCGTCAAACAACAACTATGCAGTCTTGCATAACAAATAACTTTATTTTTATGGCTTTTAATTATAAGTACAAAATTTGGCTTTTCAAACAAACTATTCTATTGATGAGAATTGCACAAGAATTTGAAAACGATTTTACGCTCTTGGACCAATAATTCGAGCTATCTTACCAACCAACTTGACCAATCCGCAGCCAAAGTCACGTCGTCGGTATCATTTAGCGACGGTACAGTAGCAATAACTCAGCGCAGGAAATCACGTCATCGCTCTATTACAACACGCGCACATCGAAAGACACGCACACAAACGCAACCGGCGCCTGTCTTTTATTATTATACTTCACTCGATATTTGAATGTGTTTAATTTTATTTTATACTCAGTTGTGTATAAAATAAAATTCAGTTCAGTCATGTTCAGTTGAACATGATTGTTGACGTGCGTTTTAATTGTATAAATGCAGAAATAACTGTAACTGTTGTAAACTTTGAGATTACTTTGCAGTTTAAAACTGAATGTATTTTTATTAGATGAAACATAATTCGTAGCAATATGTGACAAATATATTATGATTAATAAATATTGTTCAGAAGTACTGTTGGGTAATTTTCTGAAAAATTTGATATATTGGAATAATATATTTTTGAAGGCTCATTTTAAGTTATACGTAAGAAAAACGAGATTTCAAATTATTTCACAACAGCGAAAAAATAATGGCTCCGTCGTTTTCGTTCAGTAACTTCAACTTTTGACAGCTGTCAACGTCAAATGTGAAAAATTAAAGGTAAATATTGGGAAAAACATTTATTTTTCTGAAAAATATGATCCAACACTATTCCCAAGTAACATAACTTTAACTATTAGTCGTTCTTGAGTCATTCCAGTGTTGTAATGAGGAAGAGCAGGACTCCTAGCACAAGTATTAATTAAAAGGAGTTTCGAATACAGACTTGTAAACTAGACCTAAGTTAAAGTAAATAAACATTTCATTAAGTCGTATTCAATAATATAATCAATCGAATGTTTTTGTTGATAAAAGCGCATTGGCGTATTTAAAGACTGCACCGCAATTAGCTGAACGAAGTATACCATCTAATTGTCTTCTACGTTGCCATCACATCGTATTGTTATTAGAACATATTCCATTGGACATATTAACTGTTCATATATAGATATTATAGGTATTTTGTACGAATGTATAGGTGCAGAAGTCTTAGTAATTAAGCACACCGTTATTTAGTAAATGACGTATAGCGTTGATTAGTGAGCATAATTAAATATTAGTCATCCAATTGGAAAATATATACAGACTGCTTTATTTTTATCATGAAAAAACATAATACTTTCCGCCGCATCCAGTAGCGGAAAGTGTTATGTTGGAGATCTGAGGAAGGGCTTCTGTGTAAGACGATGGACGGCGATGAATATGTACGCATCTAAATTAAACGCTTGTAGAAGCACTGCAGTGACGCGTCTGTGACGAGGCAGACGCGCCACTATCACCGACATAATATCTAAATAGACGCCGCAAGTGTATCTACTTCGCGTGTCCGATGTAAGCTTTAAGCGCTTATGTTGCCTACTGGTAGATATATCCACATTTTAAATAATATAACAATAATATTATAATAATTTATTTATTTTCTCCACAAACACCACAGTTAGTTAAGTATCTAGATAATGTACCCAGTCAAATTTGTTACAGTATGTTTGCAAGAGACTGGTTCCTAAACTAAGCCGAAGCCTGTAATACAGGTAACCAGGACCCTCACCTCGGACAATAATTCGTACATAAAACATTGTGGAAATATTGACCAAGAAATATAAATTAATGATATTTATTAATGGTAGTTCAAAAACAAATTTATATATATTAACTGAAAGTAAATACTAATAATAAATTGAAAGTAAGAACTAATTAATAATAAAAGAAAAACAAAAAATAAAAATCAAAGTGTGTAGTGTTATACGTAGATATGTGTGTGTGTGTGTGTGTGTGTATAGATATTTTTTAAATATAATGTACGAAAGTGATTTAGGAAGATTATTGTTACACGATGCGGTGCAGTGCGGCCCGCCATAATGTGCGTGAGCCTTTAAAATATTTAGGTACTTTGAGTTATTTCTTGTTATTATCAGGGAATTTTTTGCCACGATTGGCCGCCCTAGGTCCGGGCCTAGGGTGGCCTTAGGACAAAACCGCCACTGGCTTCAGAAGCGCCCGTTGTTAAACGTCAGTCAAAATGCAAAAAATGCCTGATTGTACCATTACATACTGCATACACACCACAGCTAATAATAGATGAATAAACAGGGATGTTTCGTTCCACACTTAAATAATTTTGTAATCAGAATATGCATAATTTATTTTAAAAACAATTATTTTCATTTTGAATGTATTTCGAGAAAACAAATATTCAAAGGAGTGTATGCCGCATAATTCGTAATATATTGCGGCTTTTACTTGGTGCGGTACACCATTGGTACTTGTTTAGTAGTGAATGAATGTCGAACGAGCGATATTTTCGTATAATTCATTCAGTTTCGTGGTACGGCCGCTTCGTCATATTTTTTTGGTCAAATTTTTCGCTTGATGCAACACAATTCTCGATTCTGATCGATTATTTAGGAAACAAAGGAATGATAATTCTTAAAAACTTAGAAAGTATTATAAAAATATTCTATAAAATTTGTTGGTTTTTTTGTTTTCCAGAGTAACTTTTTTTTTCAAAACACGTATTAATAATGGATTTAATTATCTTATTACATGTATTAATATTTCATGATTTCTTATAATCAACAAAAGCTTGAAAAATCATTATTCTAAACACGTGCTCCGTCCGCGTCTTCGATTAAATCAATCGCTTACATATCATGCAATCAAGCAGTCGGTCATATTGCAGGGGTATAAGCTTTACTTTCGTTTCTTGTAACAAAAAAAAAATATTTCAATAAACATGAAATTGAAAATTTATTAAAATAAGACTTAACGATGATTGAAATACCACCATGGGTAATAATATTTTTGGTGCGGCTATCATCCAAAACGGCAAAATAAGGCATATTTCTCGGATTTTAGAGAATTTGCACGAAAGAATAACACAATCATGTTCAAAGTGAAAATGACGAACTAAGAACTAGAATTTATAGATCTGTGGGTAACACCAGCAGAGGTCAAACATGTTCCAATCGGACAGAAAAGGAAGCGATCGACGCTTCCTGCGAAAACAAGACCCTATTTATTAATATTAATAATTAAATAAGTTATTTTTTTAAATTACTTTCTGCTTTTTAACTTTATGGTTTGGAGCTGATTTTTAACCGACTTCAAAAAAAGGAAGTGGTTCTCAATTTTTGTATGTATGTATGTTACGCGATAACTCCATTTGTGAACCGATTTTGATGATTCTTTTTTTGTTGGAAAGAGGGTACCTCAGATATTTAAATTATTAGATATTTAAATTTAAAAAAAATATTCCACCTCTAAGGGAGGCAAACTAAGGGACTAAGGGACTTTTGAGGTCGGATTTTTTAGTACTCTGTACTGCTTTCTTGTAAGCATGTCATATTGGAATTAAATTTACCTTACACTTGACTTACCTTACACTGACTTGCAAATACAAAATAAAATTACTGCGATTTTCAAGCAATTAGACTTTGTTGCATTTTTTTTATCTTATTATTTTGCCGCAATATGGCAACACATTGAATAAAATTTCAATATAAAATCGAAACGTCGTAACTTTCAATAAAGATATTATAGAACTTTCAACGATATAACGACTGGGCAAAGTTTAAATTATATTAACAGTCCGGAATTTGTTACATCTTTTTAAATTAGAGACTACAACCAATCATTATCAATATTTCATAGTGTTTATCATTTATTTGTGTGGGTTTAGGCGACAGCGGTTCTGATAGTAATCTAGACTTGAGGCACTTCCTTGTTGGCACCACAAACTAGAGCCAAGTTTTCATTTATAGTTTAAATAAAAAGTGGCAATGTTTGTGCAGCGTTCTCTCTTGTTCTTTGCTCGGGCATATTGACCAGACTCAAGATTTTGTGCGAAAGAGATAAAAAGTCCCGATTACTTTCAATCAATCAGATGATATTTTACATAATGTTAAACAATCTGTGTTATTCGTAATATCATAAATATGTTTGAAATATGTATAAAAGAACATAATTTGTGGAGCAACTTTTGAAAAAAATGACGGTAATTTTGCTAAAAGCATTGTTATATGGTATAGAGTTAATTTAAATTGACGTGCAATCAGTATTTTTGTTATGTAAACCATATTTTTGTTAAAGTTGTTTGAATAGTGGACATAATTTTATATATATTAAGTTTTCTGATTTGCACTAAAACATTTTCCCATAACTTTATTAATTTAGTAGGTGTTAAGTTTTTATTCCACTATAGTTTTAAACCTCGTAAATTGCAAATTTGGAATATAGCGTAGCAGTAGCAGAAGTAACGTCACTGCTGCGCTTCTACAATCGTCTAATTTGTTATGTCTATTTCTCATGCAAAAATACAAGCAGTATTGTCACGGTTGAACAAAAGCGTGCATGACAATTTATAAAATTGAATCGCTCTAGCTAGAGCGTACTGCTGCCTACGCCGTAGCTTGGCTTCACACAAGTGCTACGTATCATGCATTCTCACTTTGTTATGCAATTTATATGTGTGTATTTTGCAAGAATTGTATTTTACTACCTTACTGACAGTGATCAGTTTTCTAAGTAAACTAACTAAAAAATGATTAATATAGTACCTAATCTGGCTTATTATTTTTTGAGGTACGCTTGTTTAAACTGATGTTTTGAGTTTGTATTGTAAGTATATATTAATCACAAGCAATTAATGAATAAGAATTTTGTGATACTTGGAATTCGCAGTACTCAGACAATGCCTCTAAAACAACCTAATATACAAGCTATTAAAAAAAACAATTATTTAACAACTTACTGATTAATAAATGTACTACTATACAGTGTCCGAATTTTTACATGACAAATCCCCAAATTCATTATCTAATTTCTGATATTTCGACTGTGAACTGGCAACCGGTACTGTCTCAATTTTGACAACTTTACAGGATAAAAAAAATCATTTATATAGCATCTGGTTTATTAAATAAAAATACGTAGTGTACATACGTACATGTGTAATAAAAGTGTTTCAAAACTACATATTTATATTTAATGAACAAGATGCTGTATAAATGACGCAAACAATTTTTTCTTCATCAGCAAAATTGTCAAAATTGAGATAGTTCCGATTACCAGTTCATAGTCGATTTGTATATTTAATATGACATTATTCAAATGATTATTATTACTTTGACAACTAGTTACATTTTACATATTATTACTAATTAATTTACCCCACATGTAATAACTATCACGGCTATATAACGCTATAGAAATCTAAATTAAGTAACACTATTTAGATTTCGAGTTCTTAGGTTTTCGCGATTGTTACTCATAGGAAATGAAACTATTTTTCCGGATTTAAATCGCGTATATTTGTTTTTTCAACCAAATCGACGTTTCGGGCCCTTTACAGGTCCCATGGTCACGGTTGACTGAGGTGGTACAGTCTTCAACCAGTTATATCTAATATTAATGCAAACCACCCTATTTTTTCACTATTGTTTACAATAGTTATTAATTAAATACCTTATTTTTAATTTTACAAAGAAAACATTCCAATTTACGCTACATTAAGTTTTACAAATTATTTTATTGAATGAATTTTTATTAAGTTTAATTTATTATTAATTACTAATAGAAATTAGAATAAAGTAAAACATATTAATTTTTACTGCAGTCTTATGTCTGTTTGGGATTTTTCATTAGAGGAAATACTGGATCCCAAACTGGTGGTACAGAGAAACCATCTTCCCTGTTGAAATTAGGATGTTTTTTAATTTTTAATAAATTGGAATGTTTTCTTTGTAAAATTAAAATTAAGGTATTTAATTAATAACTATTGTAACTATAGTGAAAAAATAGGGTGGTTTGCATTAATATTAGGGGTTAAAGTATGAAATTGCCGTTTTATTGCAATAGG
>NW_020656077.1:1053523-1064436 GCF_003589595.1 Hyposmocoma kahamanoa
GAACCTATTGCAATAAAACGGCAATTTCATACTTTAACCCCTAATACATTATGCTTACTGTATACAACCTATAAATTATGATTAATAGATTTAAAAAAAGTGTATATATATGAAGTTATATACTTATTTTTACGTAAATTTTACTTCAAGGCTATAACTTGAAACAAATCAAGTTGTCTTGTCTTGTTTTGGGCATAAGTATATCCATAATTACAAACACTGACTATATGACGTTACATACACAGATTTATTCCGCTATGCCATATTTAAACATTGTGATATTAATTCATGTATATCCCACAGCAGAGCACGGGTTTCTTCTGGTCGAATCCGGGTTACATTCTTGACACGATTACTAAGAGCTTTATGAAATATTTACCAATACGCTAAAGAACAGAAAACTAATTACCTTAGCAAATATACCAGCATTAGTATATTAATGAAATATGCAAAAACAATCTAAGAACTAATAAACAAATAAAAGGGATATAACTGAATAAGTCCTTGTTTAACTTCTAGAAAATATTAATATTCGAAAAACTGAACTGTAACTTTTTTCAGTGAATTTGTCACATTTGTCGAAAATAATTAATATAATTAAAAAATTATAAATAAACTGTTATAGAATAAACCAGAAAAAGCTATAATGCTATAAAGGTTATTTGGACGAAATCCTCTTATGGGATAAGTTCGCCTTTGAATATAAACTTTGTAATTTATTTTGTTGTATGATAAAACGAACTTACCTAACTTGAAGTTCTATCTTAATTAGAAGAAAGCGCCTCGTCCTAAGACATTAGTATTTGAAGGTAGTACTTTTAGTAACGCAAAGGTGCCACCACTCTGCATGTAGTTTTTGTTAGGAAATAAATAATTTATTGAGGGTACACTTTCACAGCTGCGCCATCTTAGTTATTTTGTATATAGTTTAGAACCCTGCATTGGTGTATATTTTCAGAATGGTGAGTAATGTCAGCGATACCACAGATTACTTAATAGTTACTACGCGCGGTACGCTTGGCACAAGTGGGAAAAAGGGCGGGTGGGAATTGGTTACTGATCTCTTCGGACGAGGCGCTTCGTATAATTATGATAGAACTTCACTTTATGTGAGTTCGTTTAATCATAAATTATACTCGCGCCTCGTCCTGGAGATTAGTCATTGAAAATTACGTAGTACTTGCAGACTTTGAGAGTATAACCAGACTGAAATATCATCAACGATAATGACGGGAATAAATAAAAATTAAAAGGGAATGCTTAATATATTTAATTGAAACATTTTAATATTTTACGTATTGTACGATATGTACAATATTCAAATGTTTCAGCAGGCAAATCGTAAATAGTATATTTGATAAATCCACTTAATTAGTATGGCATTAAACAAGGAAAACAGAAAAGAAAAACAAAAGAATATTTTTAAAAACAACAGGTTCGATAATAAATGTTACAATATACCGATAGGACACACACACTCAACATAGCCCCACAATAGGGAAACCCTGTGTCGCGGGTGCCATGGACACACACACACACAGACAAACTCACAAACAAATTACACCCAAACTCACGAGAGAAATTAAATGTATGCCATACAAATGTTTATCCCGGCCCGGGAATCGAACCTGAGACCTCTGCGTGGCAGTCCGACATGGTAACCGTTCAGCCACCTAGGCAGTTAAATTAATAGTAATTAAGCAGTAAAATAAATTGTAATTAAGCGCTAACTGCAAACTTAAATATTCATTATAATTCAGATGAAATTGTAATCGAATTTCTTGATCAATTGGATAGTTTATTGAACTGTTTATGACTTTTAAGAATTAATGATACCTTATAATAATTAGCTCCAGCCCCTGTTGTTGCGGATTGTATCGATGCTTAGCCCGCGGGAACGCGCTCGCGAGCCGTGCTCGCTGAATACCGTCTGCAGCGTCGATGCCACAATCATTGTGCGTTTTATCCAAAGAACAATAAATACAATAGTGGTTAGTTAGCGTCTGACGCGTGCCAACAGTAGGTCTCGTTAGACTTACTTGAGCGCAGTCCGCCATTGTCGCTTTGTATGGTATGGTTGTGTCATTCTTTCGCGCATATACTGAAACTGCCTTATTGCGTTGTTTTGGAGTGCAAAAATGGTAGCCGCACCAAAAATATTACCCGAAGTAGTATTTCATAACATCGGTGAGTCTATTTTTAGTAAATCTTTAATTTTCTGTTTATCGAATTGATTTTTTCTACTGTAAGAAACGAAAGTAAACATTATCCCAGAGCAAGGAGGTCGAGTTTTATCTTTTGGAGACTATCGGAGATTGGAGAGGTCTCGAATTTTCCACGCTAATATCGAACAAAAGTTTTGAGACAAAATGCTTCATGAGTGTTTTGTTAATTTTACACTTAATTGGTCGAAACAAAATTCATTATGTTATGTGTTACGTGTGCGTTAAAAAAGACACATCAGACATCTGGGGCCATAGTGTAAGTTCAAAATAATTAAACCTAACTATCGTGTTTGTGTAAAGATTTTAAGTCAAATCTTTTTTTATTTTTATAACGCATACACTCAACATAGCCCCGCACAAGGGAAATGTTGTGTCGCGGGTGCCATGGACACATACTTAGACAACCACAAATTACATTCAAACTCACGAGAATAATAAATGTAGGTCATACAATTATTTTTCTCGGCCCGGGAATCTAACCAGGGACCTCAGCGTGGTAGTCATGGTAACCGCGGCATGGTAATCGTTCGGCCACGGAGGCAGTTAAACAAACAAAACAAAACCTTATAAACTTATCATTAGGATTTAAATAAAAATCTTAACGCAAACGGTAGATTACCTTTTTACACTCAGGCCAGTGTTGACGAGAAAATAATAATTTTCTATCCTTTAGATGTTAGTCGTTCGTCGTAGTCCAACTGCTGGCCGCAAGATGGCAGCACGTTGAATAAACTTTTCAATATAAAATTAAAACGTCGTAACTTGCGATAAAGCTATTGAACTTTCAACGATATAGCGACTGAGTAAAGTTTAAATTATATTACCAATGCAGAATTTTAAAATAAGAAACGATGACCAATCTTCATCAAGATTTCATAGAGTTTATTTTTTGTAAATCGAGTTTAGTTGAAATTGAATGATATCACTCCAAATGTTTATTGCTTTTTATTACAGACGACTCAGTTTACCTTTCTATTGAATGGATTCGCTTGAAAATCGCATTGAAATAAATCGATACGAAAAATCGTAATATAGTATGCATTAGAATCGACCTTCATAAAATTCATAAAATTGGCAATGTGCATCCTTAGTAGTGACAATTAACAGGATTGCAAGGTAGGTATTGTGTGGAGTTGCCCCTTTTTCGTCTAAAAAAGATTTTTGTTTATAAATTTGTATTAAGTATGGAATTATTCCGTATTCGCCGTTTCTGCCCTCGATATTAGGCAAAAATGGGTTAAAACTGGCTTTTGTTGTGTAAAAACCAGAACGGATTGATTGGGTTTTTACCCACCTCTTTGATTGAAACTCGTTTCGATCCAGCAATCAAATTGTATTTATACAGTTTTGTAAGACTGCCTAGCTAAGCTAAATTATACCCTTAAGATAAATAATAAAAAAATATTAATAGTACAAGGGTTTTTAATTTTAAGTACCTAACTTAAAACATCGTCTCACGAGGACTAAGTAAGTTCCTACAACCCTCGTTCATTCTGCCTAAGCCCAAAATAATTATAATAATTAAACATCTTTAAACAATTAAAAATAGAATACGGGTAATACAAGGAACCATGTTACCTATAATTTAAAGAATAAATTCGATTTTTGTCTGCCTCCAACCTTTTGACCAGGAAAATACATATATTAACAGAACATTAATCCTATATTTGTTTTATATACATAGTTTTTCTTCTTTCATACATGGATGTGCAGCAGACGGATCGTCTGCTTTTTATACTACTACAAATCATTAATATTATCGATTGAAGCGCCCCCGTGGCATCCGAGTGCAAAGTTCACACGGACCGACGCTATTGCACCCTTAATTTCACCATATTCTAGCCACCTATTTTAGCTTCTTCTTTTTCGAACACATTTGTCTTTTTTTGTTATAAATAAAGTATACAGTATGCGAATTTGATTTATTTACACAAATACCAAAAAAAATACCTATTCCAGAGATGCAATATTTTACAATGGTGCAATGGTTTACATTTTTTTATTTCATTATAATTACATAAGTCGTACTAAATCGTTATTTTAAGAATGAAATTTAAATTGTATACATATATGTATATTAGAAGAATTCGTAGGACCTATTCAGACGACGCCTTTAATACTAAACCCGAGATATTTAAAGTCGAGATAATAAATACAGGGTGGTCCGGAAGTCATGGTCGAAACGAAAGTAGGTAGGTAAGTAGGATTGAGTATTTCCAATCGATTTGACTACTATATTGGGGTCCGAAAATTGATGGTTCAAAGTTATTAAACTTTTTGTGTTTTTTTGGAAAAATCAGTAAACGCACCCATAAAAAAATCACAGACAAATATTCACAAGGACTTTTGAGGTTTTTTTTCATTATGTTTCTGAGATATGTACCTACCTATCTTTTCAACAGAACTCTTCTCATAAAATGTACTAGCATATGTCAGTTACAAGGGGTATTCCTTTGGTGAATAATTTTTCCACAAAATACAAACTTTATTTTCAAGAGGTCACCAAAATTAAATGTAGGTACTACGGAGATGCCCTAGCAGAAAAGCTAGTGCATTCCATACAGGTTCTAACGATATACAGCACATGATATTTTTTTCTACAGCTACATTTATTTTCTGGTATTTTTTTGTAAAAGAGGTCAGTTTTGGCGAATTTGAAAATAGACGAAGGAACTTATAAACCAGGGTAAACCTAAAACCGGAAGATTTAGAAGTTTCTCTGGTAAGTGCATTCATAAAGTAACAAACAACAGCCTTATTGCTACGGACCGAACGTCTTTTGTTCCGTACATGTATCATAATACACTTGAACAACCCTCTCAATGTTATTTTCGAACAAACAAACAAACAACGCACACACTCATATCCCCGCACTAGGGAAAACCGGTAACGCGGGTGCCACGGACATACACGTAGGTAATCACAAATTACACTCAAACTCACGAGAGAAATAAAGATAGCAAATATTTCTCTCGGCCCGGGATCGAACCCGGGACCTCTACATGGCAGTCCAGCATGGGTTACCACGGAGTTCGACCACGGAGGCAGTTTATTGTCAAGATCTAATATTAATTCAATATGAACACTGCGACAAAAAGAAAGGCAGTGACATTTGCATGTAGGATACCTTTGAAGTACTGTCCGTGAACATAGATACATGCAAAACCAATGAAACACCTAATAAATAAACAAAATGGATGAAGCTAAATAGATAATTGTGTAACTTTTGGAAAATATACTTCTTCGAAAGGCTAAACCGTAACTCTTTTAAAAGGTTTAATTTTAATTTTTCACTCGATTTGTCACAGTTAACATCGAATATAATCATAATAATGAAATATTATAAAAACAGCAGTAGAATAAACCAGAAAAAGCTAGTAATAAACGTTCGTGTGGACGAAAGCATACCCTTATTTCGCCGTAGTCTAGCCAAGAGGTGTGGCACGGTGGTGCTTTGGTAGTAATACCCTTATTGCAGTGACGACGTTGGTTCGAGCCTTACCGGAGTTCACACCTCTTTAGCTTTTTGTTTTTTGACCATTTTTTTCCTTTTTTTTTAATATATAAAACACACAGTACGCGAATTCGATGAATTCGACATAAATATCAAAAAGTATTCCAAATATACAACTGGTAACTTTAATTGATTTCGTTATAAATACTTACGTCAAATCACTATTTTAATAATGAAATTTAAATTTAATTCTATATATCGTATACGCACATTGTAAGTGTACGACTTCATTTATATACAAGTTGATGAGCAAGTTCTAGCGTTGAGTCCTCCTCGCGTGTTAATACCTGTATATCGGGTATTCTCACAATTTCAGTGTACCGTAGCTATTTTTTTGTTTTTCACTTATTGTACAAAACAACATTAATATGTGACCAACTTTAAGCTCAACTATTAATATGTCTAAATGGCTTTAGAATAGACAAAGTATTTTTTGAGTTAATAAGACACAAATATTTTATGGAAAGGGTATGTAAATAGAAATTGTTATTTTCCATGGCTGCGGTAGGTATCTAGAAAGTTCAAAACATTTTTAAGAAAAAATAAAAACAAAAATTAAAAGGAACATCTAACAACATATAAATATGTTTCATTTCGATTTTATACCGAAACAAAATATTTTATATTATGATAATGAAATTTTACTTGAAAAAGAATTGTAATAAATTCGAACAACACAACACAACACACAAAAAAATACCACTATAACCACAACGTTTTTGAATAAAAACGTACTTAAAATTTATTTAAAAAATCTTGAATGACACTTGTATCGATCGGCAGAAATAAAACAAATGTAGCAATATATAATGGCTCAGCTGCTGGCGTCAAAAGAAATCGATTATTAGGCTCTAGACAGACGTGCTATCAATAAATCCTGGCAAGCACAAGATTTCGAATCTTCGTCCAACTGATTCGCATTTGTGGGGTTTAAGAAGATTTTTTGTGGTTTTTTTAAGATCTGTCTATTGGGCAAAGCCAACCGACGAAGCTGAAAATTGATGACGGTAGTACATCATTTCATCTAAGCCTGAAATCCTGAGGGAGATAGAGAGTTTCTATCAACAGCTATACTCCACGAAAGCACCTGTTGAAAGCGAAGCTAAAGACTCCAGAGCCAAGCTTACCCGACATTATACCGAAGATATCCCGGACGTCCAGAAACTCCAGAACAACAAAGTGGCGGGCGATGATGGAATAACTACAGAACTTCTGAGAGCGAGCGGCAAGCCAATACCTAAAGTCCTCCAGAAGCTTTTCAATTCTGTCATCGTCGAAGGTCAAACGCCGGAGGCATGGGGCAGAACCGAGGTCGTCCTGTTGTTCAAAAACTGTTGTTGATAAAACTCTTGAAGAACTATCAGCCAATCTAGCTTCTGAACCATCATATCTATAAATTGTTTTCAAGAGTTATCACGAATAGCCTCTCTCGCAGGTTTGACGACTTCCGACCTCCCGAACAAGCCGGTTTCCGAAAGCGTTTTAGTACCATAGACCATATCCGTACGCTGCGGCAGGTTGTACAGAAGGCCGAGGAGTATAACCGGCCACTTTGCTTAGCGTTTGTGGACTATGAGAAGGCCTTTGATTCGATCGACACCCGGGCGGAGCTCCAGTCTCTCCAAAGGTGCCAAGTAGACTATATATAAGATGGGTATATCGAGGTGTTACAGTACCTATACAAAAACGCCACTATGTCAGTCCGATTACAGAATCAGAGCTCTAAACCTATCCAAGTGCAACGAGGCGTGAGACAGGGAGATGTAATATCTCCGAAACTGTTCACTGGTGCGTTCGAGGATATTTTCAAGCTTCTGGACAGGAAAGGACTTGACATCAACATCAACGGCGAGTATGTAACACACCTTCTATTTGCCGATGATATAGTTCTTATGACTGAGACCTTGGAAGACCTGAACACAATGCTCGAAGATCTCAGTAGTGTTTCCCAAAGAGTGGGTCTTAAGATGAACATGGAAGACGAAGATCTTGTCGAATACCCATGTTGTACCCACTCCAGTTAAAATTGGAAGCACTATACTCGAATTTGTTGACGTATACCTAGGACAGACAGTCCAGTTAGGCAAGTCCAACTTTGAGAAAGAGATCTCTCGTCGAATCCAGCTCGGATGGGCAGCGTTCGGGAAACTACAAAATATCTTTGCGTCCAAATTACCTCAGTGTCTCAAGACGAAAGTCTTTGACCAGTGTTTGTTGCCAGTGATCACATATGGATCAGAAACGTGGTCCCTCACTATGGGCCTTATAAGAAGGCTCAAGGTCACTCAGCGGGCAGTGGAGAGCGCGAGGCTTGATATTTCCCTTCGTGATAGAAACAGAAATGTACTAGAACTAAGGTAACCGACATAGCTCGAAGAATTACTTAGCTGAAGTGGCAGTGGGCGGGGCACATAGCTAGGAGAACCGATGGCTGTTGGGGCAGAAAGGTTCTTCAATGGCGACCGCGCACCGGACGACTCTCAGTGGGTAGGCCCCCCACCAGGTGGACCGACGATCTGGTAAAGGTCGCGAGAAGCTGATGGATGCGGGACCGATCGTTGTGGTCGTCGGGGGAAGTATGCCCAGCAGTGGGCGTCGTATGGCTGAATGATGATGATATAATTTAGAGATAGGGGAACAGGGATTAGAAAATTTTAAAACCAAAGTTACGTTAATTAGATACTTACATAAATTGCGAGAATATGCGCCGACACTGCTACGCACTTACATAGAATTAAAATGCCGCGACACGGTTTATAGCCCTCGATTCGTGCAATAGTGACTTCCAAATATTTCATGGTTTAGGGTTATGCATGTTGCGAAGGAATGACAATGGTATATAAAACTTGTAAATAATGCATAAAAAAGTGTGCTATAACTTGACGACTCCATAAAAACGGAAGGTGCTGGTGACCCACAAATTACCTGTAAAATCTTATTGTTGTTTCTTTTTGTTATTATATTTTGTTAAAACTAGAACCGTTATATATACTTAAATGTGTAGGTACACACCTACATAAAGTTATAAAAAAATATACAGAACGTTTACTACATATTCATATCATATTCGAAAAAATCTTCAATTATATATACGTCGTCATATTATTTGACAATTCGTACAAATTTCAATAAGGTAAAATACGCTAACATTTCGCAGATGTAAGGGCACCCTTATTTCACCCCAATCTGCACAGGACGAACGTGAGGTACGGTTGTTTGGTGGTGTATTCCTCGCATTTCAGAGTCGCTGGTTCGAGCATACCGGAGAACAAAACTTTTTTATGCCTGTTGGTAGGTCAATGCTTTTTTGACAATCAATATTATCGAGTTCTTAGGTTTTCGCGATTGTTACACATAGGAAATGAAACTATTTTTCCGGATTTAAATCGCGTATATTTGTTTTTTCAAACAAACCGACGTTTCGGGCCCTTTACAGGTCCCATGGTCACGGTTGACTCAATATTATCATTGAATCAATATTATCACAAATTATTAGCTTGCGAAACCGGTAAATTCATTAACCACCTAGTACCTACCAATTTTAATTAGTACAATGTTTTAAATGATCTTTTTTACTATTTTCAAATCAATTCACTTATTCGTCGTTACGATTACGTAAGGAACCTCAAATGGCTTTGGTTGACTCCGCATAACAGTGAATCTTTGGAAAAAATATTCTATAGTATAATTGAGGATATACACTGATTAGTATACGGTAAAACACGATTCATAAAAATTTCCACGACAGAAATAAAAACACAAACTTACCACGAAATTTTACAAGAAAACCGCTGTATTCAGTAGGTATACTACATAATAACATACCAATGATTTTTCTTATACGAACTAAACTAAAACTACGCGTACTATACGATATACATTTTTAAATGGCATTAATCTCGTTTATAAAAAAATAAATCCTAAAATAAAACCAGTGTCCCTGCCACTCCACACGCGTAATAGAATCGATTCAGAACGGAAAATACTTGAATTCGAGTTATAATAATAATAATAATAATAATAACGCACACACTCAACATAGCCCCGCACTAGGGAAACCCTGTGTCGCGGGTGCCATGGACACACACATAGACAACCACAAATTACACCCAAACTCACGAGAGAAATAAATGTAGGCCATAGAAATATTTCTCCCGGCCCGGGAATCGAACCCGAGGACCTCTGCGTGGCAGTCCGGTATGGCAACCGTTGGGCCACGGAGGCAGTTTAAAAAAAAAGAGTTGACGTAGTATTGACTCTTTATAAATACAAATGTTAGACAACATCACATGCGTTGCTCTGATCACATAGTAAAAGCACTTGTATTAAGGAAATCGGAAACAACGACGGTACCTACCACAAACATCCAGACCGATGCCAACATGGAAAAGTTAGTTTTTCTACATTGATCCGGCCTGGGATCGAATCAGGGACCTCAGAAACGGCAACACCACCAAACCACTCAACCACGCAGGTCGTCAGACTGAAAAAAAATCTTACTAAAGGTTATATAAATATGAACCTAATACTGCTTAGAGTACGATCCATTTTTTTACGCCACCAGCAGCTGGCTCAAGCAAGACACTGTGCCCCACTAAAATGTCCCGACAGACACTCCACCGTGTAGTGTATGGTATAGCATACGTACATACATTAATACGTCCGTCTCTGAACAGGGAAGACAAATACTATGGACCAACATTTACACTGTACGGACAAAGTATATATATAAATATATGTAAAGGAGGTGGATTTACCAATCTATCTTGGGTCAACAAAATTCTCGAGACTATGACAACTCGTTAGAAGTCCAACAAAATCATTGCGGGCCTGAGGAAAAGATAATAACATATAAATATTAGTCATATCCCGTCTGTAATCATTGTATTCCCAATTTTCAGCCACCCAAACTCGAATCGTATACCATAACTAGCCTATCGTATCTCGCCACATACACCCCTCGAAATACACCCCTCTACCTGACAAATTTATGTTAATTATGAAATAAGAGAAAAATTTATACATGTATACATAAACAAACACGCTCACACACACTCACACTCATACACACTTACTCACACACACAGAGAGATACACACACACACACACACAGACACACACACGCCAACACACACACACACACACACACACACACACACACACACACACACACA
>NW_020656077.1:1064446-1078330 GCF_003589595.1 Hyposmocoma kahamanoa
AGAGAGAGAGAGAGAGAGAGAGAGAGAGAGAGAGAGAGAGAGAGAGAGAGAGAGAGAGATAGAGAGAGAGAGACACACACACAGACGCACACACCCATATGCACGCACGCGGTGTGTAGAAACGACGCACCTACTTTGAAATCACAGCGTTAGCGACGACGCAACGTCCGTGTGATATCGCTCGAAGTTGCTTGCGGTGGGGCGCACCGTTTATCGTCGAACGGCAACGTCGCGTCGTATCGCTCTTTACGACGACACAACGCCCGTGTTGTATCGTTCTAAGGGCTATTCAAATTAAGGTGATTGAGTACAAGATCAGTTGAGAGTTCACATCTCAACTGATATTGAAATAAAATTTACTTTGAATTGCATATGTTCAATATAACTTTGCGCACAGTTTTATAGAGAAGTCACGTGGTTGTATGTTACCTAGTGACCTAGGTTACTATTAACATTAACCGAAAAATTATTATTATTATTATTAATGAAGTGAATAATGAAGAATTAATCTTATATAATTTAATTATATTATAAAAATGGAGTGTTCGCTTACAAAGTAGCACGTTGGTAGCACGTATCGCATACTGTCCTTACAATTATATTGGCCGAATCGCTCACTCTCATACGAAAAAAACAATATCTCTTTCGTATTATGGCGAAAAAATCATCTACTCTATTCACGGCAAACATGCCTGACGCACTACACCGACAGGAGCCGCAGCATAGCCTGAAATGCATTATTGTACTGAACTCAGGGTCTATCAAAAGGTCGCTTAGTATAATAGTACCATAACTGACTAGTGTAGGAGGCCTGACAATAAACCCTTGTATTATATATATTATATCAGTTATCTATTAGAGACAAAAATTTACCCTCATCGCCATCTATCGCTCGCAAAGCTTTTCATTATGACGTAGATACACGTAGCTTATGGCAGAATTACAGTAGCCAGTGTTGGCAATCGCTAACCACTGCGTTGGTAAGCGTACATATGTAGGTATAGAAAATGACAGTTCTTGTGAACTCTAGGGGCGCTGTATAAAGTCGTGAAAAATTTACAAATATTTTACAGCGTAGCTAACTACTATCGAGAGCGTAAACTCACGGTAAAAGTACTGTAACTTTACAACAAGTTTACAGTGTGAAAGTCGCTAACGATTGTGTAAATATACTCCCGGACACATAATACGAACCACCTTGCATTTTCAATATTAAATGTCCTTAGCTTAAACAATGCTTGAGTTGATTGATCAATAATTATTATGCGACTTTGAAATTGGTATATTAAACGTCATTTCCTAAAGTCCTTATTGAAAATTTGAATTTAAAAAACCGGAGAAAACTTTTTCTTCGACGATAACTATATTATTATATTCTAGCCCTTTAAGGATGAAAATCCAAGGTGGCTCGAATGATGTGTCCGGGAATGCATATTCGTGTAACAAATTGTACAGCACCCTTAATGATTACAAGACAAATTACCATGAAAATGCTTCAAGTGCTCGCTAGTAACTTAACTCGAGAACAGGGAAATTTGTATTTGTCCAAACAGTACAACAAAAGCGTGTATCTTAAGTGTTCAGTAATAATTTCCGATGAAATTATAAAAGCCAAATTGGGATTGCTACATGAAATTCTCTTTATAAGGCACATCAGTGACCCAAATACACATTATCCAATGAAATGATTGTAGGCCCGATTATATGCCCTCAGGGGTACACACATTGGATTGTTTTAAGCGGATTGAAATTAAATAATATTATTTAATCATTTATATTATTATAAGTGATGTATAAGTCAGTTGTAATACGTATTTACTTTTTATGTCATTCATAATTCATGACAAAACAAGTAACGGTGTATTTATATGTAATAAAAAAAGATCATAATAAAATAAACAATGACAGTAATAGTTAGCCCATATATATAATTATAGTCCTCATAATCTAACAATGAGAGGACTTGAACTGTAGTTCGCGGATTGGGAACTTCATTTCAATACACATCTTTAAATTGCTTTGCAGATCCGTGCCGGTTTCTTCATGGATGTTTTCCTTCACCACACGCAAAATAGGCGCCTTGTCGTCGAGTTGCGGACACCAGCCCGTTACACCAAGTACCAAGTTCACCGAAAAAATTAATTCTGAAAACTTAGAACTGCAAGCCCGTATTCGAACCCACGACACTCTCCTTGAGAGGCGGTAGGTCAAACCATTAAGCTACCACAGCAGTCATAAAATAAACATCATTGCGTTATTTGACTTCATGACATAAGAAGCTCTTCAAATCATAAAATTGTCAATGTCATAAAATTGTTTTTCAAGAAGCAATGTCGAGCGAAAGTATACTTCTGACATCAAGAACTGCTTTAAAGCATTAAAAGAATAAGTGAGACCGAGTAATGGAGTAGGTGAATATCGTTTTAAGCCGTGTTATAACATAAGATTAATTTGTTTCTTTCAAGTGAACTTTCATGTTTTTCAAACAATTGTATGTATATAGTTTTTGTAGAAAATGCTCCATTTTATTCTTTGTTTTACCAAGCAATAGCCTATGTTCAATTTCAAAATCACTATTAATGGGGATATTTGTCGTTAATATGACCGATCTGGTTTCCATTACTCATTTTTTTTAATAAAAACATCTAGTTTACATAATACTAGAGATACATTATCATTTTAATTTACTCGTTTAGTCAAGAGCAAGTCAACCTTGACACTTTTTACCGTTCTTGTAGTAAGCTACGTAGAGTTGAATTTAAATAATTGTTAGTACTAGATTTAAGAGTTCAGAGCAGTGGACAGTAATGGATTTTCATACTTACATTGCAGGCTTTGGCCGGGAAGTAATTGTACTGTGGTCGCACGGTCCATATCTAACAAACTTTCCGTATTCATTTCTTAAAAGTAGGTAATGCAAACATTTCCGCGCATGTTTTGAGAACAAAGAATATAAACGTCAAACCACTCGAATACCAACGACTTCAATCTATACGCTAGTATATAGATATGGCTGTCGTAAACTGCTACATTGTTATACATATACAAACACGGAAATCTAAATGACTATTTAAAGACTATGCAAAGGTTACGTTTACGTTTTCTTTCATAGCAAAATCGTATCATGACGTGCTATTTGCCATGCAAGTGGCGGCCTCATCTGCAAAAATAAGCAATTCAAAAAAGTTACTCCGTAATTAATTTTTTTTAGAAATTGCTTTTTTTTTTTAAAAAAAACCTTTAAGTTTTACTATATTTTCAGTTTCATAATTATTTGTTATCTTTATAGGATAAATAAATACTATTAACTATCGAGCGTTTTTTGAAAATTTTAGTTCTCAATGTTTAAAGTATTGTTGATAAACTATTGGCATGAATGTTATTGCAATGTATAAATGAAATTTTAATCATTTTAAATATTTTATTTACCGAAAATCGTAAAATAACTTTTAAATAGTGCCATATATTTTGTAGGCAGGCAGGGTGGAGGTGGCTAGTGCAGTGAGGGTTTCAACGCTGCACTAGGTTCCTTCGCGTTTCGATACCACTTTCCACTTAACATCAGGTGGAGTGGAGTCATTTGCCTGTCATGTATAAAAAAATAAAAATAAAAATCCTTTAATGCAATCAATGAAAATGTACGAATACAAGATACGTTCCAATTATGTTATCAAATTATAAACTGCATGACATGTAATTTTGTGGGACGACAAATTGCAAAGTATGATTGAAAAGTTGGCGATATTACAAAACAATGTATAATCAATAACAAAATTAATAAAAAAATGTAATTATTCTCATTTTCAACACAATCGGTTAATAGTGCTTGAACGCTCCCATGATAGTACATCTGTATGTAGTTCCATCTCGCTCTTGTTAGATGTCAGCTAGCCAGCCATAGACAATAATTAACGTTTAAAAAGTAAAACTTATCATCCTGCCATGCCATTCCCGTTCAATTTTGTGTAGGTCATGATACGAATTAAAGCAATTCAGTTTTACACTTATAAGCTCATAGTAGGCCCCCTGGACTTGAAATGAATACAGGCACCAACTTCTCTAGTTTTTAACAATTTTTAATTTTTTACTATTATTGACAAGACAAGCTTGTGGTCGAGTGATTATACTGACTTAAACACCACTTTTCAAGGTGTCACCACCTTTGGGGTCCCGGGTTCGATCCCCGGCCGGGTCAATGTAGAAACTTTAAAACTTTAGTAGCAGTAGAGCTCCTTGTGAAAGAGTTCGTCCAGGGAAGCACTGCCACCTTACCTATTTCTATCGCCAAACAGTAATGTGAGCATGAGCGTTCCGCTTTTGAGGTAAGGTAAGGGTGCTGACGAAATTACAAGCACATGGGACTTATCAACTTATGTCTCTGGGTGGTTAAAGTTCTGCGTGGCACTGCAACTGTTATGGACAGCCGCAGCCGTGTCGCTTTCCACTAGGCGCAAGACATTCTTCGTCCCATCACTTGGTATAAAAAAACTCTAACTTTTGTATATTGTCTCGGGTCTGGGTGTTTGTGGTACTGTCGTTGTTTCCGATTTTCATAACGCAATTGCTGTAATTACTTACTTTTGGTTCGGAGCAATGTATGTGATGTTGTTTAAGATTTACTATTAATACCTACTATTATAATTTCTAATTTACCTAATTACTCTAATTTACGCAGATAAATCAGACGTAGAAAAGCCATTTCTTTTGAGCAAATTAGCATTATGGAAGAACTATTGGAGTCAACATATGTTTTGGTGCGGCTATGCACCACGGGTAATATTTTTGGTGCGGTTATAATTTATGTACTCCAAAACAGATTTTAGAGAATTTTCACGAAAGAATGACACAACAATACCATACAAAGCGAAAATGGCGGACTGAGCTCAGATAGGTCTTTCAAGACCTTATAGTTAGCACGCGTTAGACGCTAACTAACCGCTTCTACTGTATTTATTATTCTGTGGATGCAATCGATGCTAAAACTCGCCGTTTGTAACTGCTCTTAAAGCGAGGACTATGACAATGAATCTCATTCTTCTCCCGATGTTATACCGCCTTAAGTTACACTATGGTAAGAAACCTGCAACTGTTGGTGATCATTTACTATCAAAGTCTTAAATTCTAGATTCTTTATTAGACTCGCAAAAGTTAGAAATTGTATGGAAATAAACGGTGATTTTAAGTCGTAACGAGTCCATAATAGAACGTTATAAAACAGAAGTTATATATGCGTAATAGTGCCGTTAATACTCGTGTATGCACAACAGTCGTATAAACGACATAATAAAACACAACTATAAACCAAAGGCATTTAGACCTAAGAGGGACAATAGGCATAATAATAAATAATGCCGCTACCACAGGGTAATAAAAATCTGATGACCTCAAAATATTTTGAACGTGTTGATACCTGCGTAGGAAGTTTTTTAACATCTTGTAATTACATATTTACGTGAACACTATAAAAATTTTAGCTATTGATATGGCTAAAATCATAAATAAAAATAAAAGTAACATACATTTCCCAATTCAAAATCGAATATCCTACTGCACAGAACACTAACATTAAATACAGAAACAAACGTGAGCTTTTTTTTTATAAAAAAAAAGAAAACAACTGACCTCCACGAGTTCACGCCAACATACAAGGGGTCCATGTCAGCGAAAAAATAGAGAGTGTATGCAACGTTAATCCCCATTAACGTTACCAGTCCGGCCGTGAACCCCCGACCACGAGAGTGGAGGCAATTTAGACAGGTCGTGATTGAAATGTTGCCATAAATTGAATAATCAGCATTACATACTTTTTTTTATAATATCAAGTGACGGGACGAACAAGTCGTGCGCCTGATGGTAAGGAACACGCTTAACCTAACAGGTGCTGTGCCACTCAGAGCTTTAAATCGCAAAGATCTGAGGGGCACCGCCACTGCGCCCGTCACCCAGAGACATAAGTTGGTAAGTCCCACGTGCCTGTAATTTCACCAATACCCTTACTTACCCTTCAAAACCGGAACGCAGAAATGCTAATATTACTGCTTGGCGGCAGAAGTAGTTAAGGTAGCAGTACTTCCCTAGACGAACTCTTTACAAGGAACTCTACTGGTACTATTTATGTACCTACCTATACCTTATGTACTAGACAGTAAATAAATAATATTTTTTTTAATATATAATACGCATATATATTACTTATACAACAAACATTTTACATCAAACAAGATATGGAATTATACTTGGTTACCTACTTATATACCTACATATATAAAACTTTGTTTTTTACAAACTTTCTCACAATACAGTTGATTTTGAAAATTATCCATATTAGAAAGGGAGTCTACGAGACAGTTGTTTGGGAATCTCTCGTCTAATGTCTTTTCTTTAGAAGGGACTCGTGCCCGAGATGATGTGTGTGTATGTCATCAGAAACATAGATTTGCGTGTATCTTTTTATCTTAAGATTACAAGTACACTTATTACATAGAAATTGAACAAATATTCAAATTCTAAATACATTTATTACATAGATAAGTAATTTACACTCGAAATTGTCAAACGTAAGGTTCATAAGGCAGATTCCCCTGAAAACAAGTAACAAACTTTAGCAATATGTAAACACATTCGTAATTCACAATATTTATTCAGAATGTCACTACTACAAAATATCTCAAACTCCTAAGCCGATATCTCGCATGGATTTAGCTAATCAAGTAGGCCGACGTTGTACCTTTCATATCACAGGCCGACAACTATTTTGGTGCCTGAGAATTTGCAGCTGATTTCATATGAATTTGATGCCCTGAATTCAAATAATGACATTGGTATTTGCCCAAGCGCTCTAATTTTTAAAATACAACATATTTGTGAAATATACATTAGACTATTTTCAGGAAAAGTCGAAGATCACTTAAAAATACTAAGCATGGATTTTTTCATCCTATTATGAGAATATTATATATTATATACAAAGATAAGAGGATTATTAATGAAACCAAGTCACTGAATACTGAGGAAGTTTATTTTCCATGCCATATTTGAAGGAATTTTTTAACAGTCCCCTTTCAAACTAGAGTCTGCGTTAGAGCCATACCGCCGCCGCCGTCGTCGCCCTGGCATAGTATAGTTAACTATTAAAAGAAATTTACCTAAGGGAAGTTCAACAGTAATTATACGAGCTTGTTTTGCCGATAGATTATACCAGCATAATCTCTCGAACGAACAAGTGAAGTATAATAAGACAAGCAAAGTAACTCCATACGTAGCAGCGCGGTTTGTGTGTGTACGTGCCCGCCTCGTGCCGAGTAAGGAGGACGCAACATTCGCATAATTTTGCGATTCACTCGCGTTATAGTTCATGAACTACAATAATAGGAATATATTCCCGAAACTGACCGACATGAAATAGTCCGTCTTGCACTGTCCGGTCTTTTTTCTTTTCTTATAATATCAAGTGACGGGACGAACAAGTCGTGCGCCTGATGGTAAGCTACACGCCTGTCCATATGGCGATTATCACAATGCCCTGCACCACGCAGCCGTGTGCGCGGGACGTCAGATCATGAGCCCCGCAGTCCAACACGCCTTGTCAGTGTGTTGTACGGCGCGTGTTTTCTACACAAACTGAGATACTTCGGTACAACGTAATAAAACACAGTTCCGCACATGGTGGCGTGGCGCGGAGCAGTGTGATAATTGCCTAACAACTGCAGTGCCACTCAGAGCTTTAAATCGTAAAGATCTGAAGGGCACTGCCACTGCGCTCGTCACCCTGAGACATAGTTAACAAGCCCCATGTGCCTGTAATTTCACCAGGACCCTTACCCTTCAAAATCGGAACACAGTACAAATGGTATACAATAATGTATAATAGTGTTAGTACTGCCCTGGACGAACTGAGGGCCTACCATACCCTTTCCAAAAACAATCTTATTTCAATGTAAGCTTAAAGTAACCTTATTATAATATTACTCAAATTCATACCACGACAAACCTGTCAACCAAGTAATGTATTATTGCTAAAGTGATTGAAACAACGAATGATTTCCCAATATTGTCTATTCCTTACTAAATAAAAATAGGAAAGAAATAACGCTATATGAACTATACAATGCCATCTCTTACTTTCTTGGTGTTCATCACGTAGTATATATAATGTTTAAGTACTTAATGTTATTTAATGTTATTTACATTCTGAGAATATTAAATGTTAAAAAAAGAAAAGTATATAATAATGAAATGTATTAAAATTATGTCATTTTCTATTATTTTTCTGTATTTTCATGAAGAAAAATCAATGAAACAAGCTGTCTTGATAGTTACGTTGTGAGTTCGGAATTATAGTCTAATGTTAACTGTTATAATTTTACGAAATAAACATCGCGTATTTTTATTTCACGAGAAATTACATATTTCCTATGTACTTTCTCGTGAAATAAAAACACATACATACGCGATACACACAAAATATTGAAGAGATATATGTAAATAAATAAGTTCAACTTAACTTTTAATCATTACAAATCAATATTAAGACAATAAAACTGAATTTTAAAATTGCAAATTTTTTTACTTAGGAGCAATATTACTTTAATGTTAAAGTCGCGCCATAGTATGGATTGAGCGAATGAATAGTAACAAAATTGCCAATAAAACATCATAGTTTTAACATTACAATAAGCTTACTTTAAGCGCGTACGTATACGTACGAAAAGTCAATGTAATGTTAAAGTAATATTGTTTCAAGAGGTTGTGGTAGGCCTCCTGGTATGGCACAGACGCGGGTTCCAGTTCTGTCAGATCGAAGCAATTTTCGCTCTATGTTCGATCTTTGTTTGTTAAAAAACATTGTTTTTATCTTAACATTCAATATATTTTTACAAGTTGTGACATGATACTCGTCGTTATTTTCTTGAAACTTATCTCGCAGGTACACTCTGGGATCCAATTAGTAAGGAACTGCTGCAGGCCAAAGATTCTAATAAAGTCAGTATAATTTTACCTATTCCGTCTACATATCACATACTAATACCGTTACTAAACGAAGAACTCAACTTTCCGGAAATATCCATTAAAACAGCTGAAAGCAAATTTAAATTAAAAAATCGACAAATTCGTTTGACGGTTTTGGAATTGGTTTTCTAGTTTTACTTTTTATTACTACTTTTTTAGTTTTTATAGACTATGTGCTTATTATATACAAATTGCGATGCAAAAAGAAATAAGCAAATAAATTTTACGACTGTCTTTTTACTTTTCTTTATGATATCAAGTGACGTGACGAACAAGTTGTGGGCCTGGTAACAACGGCCTAAGCGACACCCTTGGCCATAACAGTTGCAATGCCACCCAGAGCTTAAAACCGCAAAGATCTGCCACTGAACAGTCACTGCGCCCGTCACCCTGAAACATAAGTTTACAAGTCCCATGTCCCTGTGATTTCACCAGCACCCAAACCCTTCAAAACATTACTGCTTGGCGGCAGAAATAGGTCAGGTGGCGGTACTTACATTTGTACGACTGCTGCAGACTTTGTGATCACATAGTCAAATTATAGATACGCTCGCTGTATGTTACAAAGTGTATTGAATACAACGTAGAATTTGAATCAAAGCTCGCTTATTTCATACAACACTGCCTGTAGTAAAATAATTAGAACGTAATACAGGGCGTGAACGCAAAAGCTCATTGTTTACAAAAGCGGAGTGGAGAAAAGCCGAGTTTCAACAACGAATAGGTAGTTTAATGTTATTTCGGTTATGCAATATAAAAATGTTATAGCAATGAACAGAAATGGTAGATGAAGCATTGTTTTAGTCTACTAAGTTCCATGCACTTCACTTGACGTGGTAAAACTGAATTGCTTAAATTTGTATCATGACCTCTTAAACTATTGGTTCCATCCTCTAAGCATGACCTACAAACTACTAAAATTGAACGGGAATGACATGACAGAATGATGAATTTTACTTTGGAAACGTTAATTATTGTCTCTGGTTGGCTAGCTGACATCTAACAAGAGCGAAATGGAATTACATACTAAATTATATGAAATCAATAGATAGATGCACTATCATGGGAGCGTTCAAGCACTATTAACCGATTGTGTTCAAAATGAGAAAAATTAAATTTTTTAATTAATTTTTTATTAATTACACTTATTACGTTGTTTTGTAATATCGGCTACTTTTCAATCATACTTTACAATTTGTCGTACGATAAAATTACATGTCATGTCTAGTCATTATCATGGAAATTAATAAGGTGAGTTTGTAATTTGATAATATAATTGGAACGTATCTTGTATTCGTACATTTTCATTAATTGCATTAAAATAAAATTTGGCACTATTTAAAAGTTATTTTACGATTTTCGCTAAGTCAATAAAATTATTAAAATTATTAAAATTCCATTTAAACATTGCAACTACATTCATGCCAATAATTTGTCAACAATACTTTAGAGATTGGAAACTCGAACTAAAATTAAAAAAAAAACGCTCAATAGTTAATAGTATTTATTTATCCTATAAAGATAACAAATAATTATGACACTGAAAATATAATAAAACTTAAACGAAATTTCTTAAAAATGTGACAAAATCTAAAAAAGTTAGTCACGGAGTAATTTTTTTGAATTGGTTATTCTTACTGATGAGACCGCCACTTGCATGGCAAATAGCACGTCATGATACGA
Organism: Hyposmocoma kahamanoa; assembly: GCF_003589595.1. Taxonomy (NCBI): domain Eukaryota; kingdom Metazoa; phylum Arthropoda; class Insecta; order Lepidoptera; family Cosmopterigidae; genus Hyposmocoma; species Hyposmocoma kahamanoa. The sequence continues at coordinate 1,075,139 of NW_020656077.1, forward strand.
TTTTGCCTTTAAAGAAAAGGTGAACGGATTATTGATTATACTTATGCGTTGTTTTGTAATATCGGCAACTTTTCAATCATACTTTACAATTTGTCGTACGACAAAATTACATGTCATGTCTAGTCATTATCATTGACACGAATAAGGTAAGTTTGTAATTTGATAACATAATTGGAACGTATCTTGTATTCGTACATTCTCATTGATTTCTCTATAGCCTAATTTGGCACTATTCAAAAGTTATTTTACGATTTTCGCTAAGTCAATAAAATGATTAAAATGACTAAAATTTCAAAATTGCAGTAACATTATTGCCAATAATTTATGAACGAACTAAAATTTTCAAAAAACGTTCAATAGTTAATAATATTTATTTATTGACAATTGGCTATATACCCTATAAAGATAACAAATAATTATGAAACTGAAAATATAATAAAACTTAAATGAAATTTCTTAAAAATGTAACAAAATCTAAAAAAAGTTAGTCACGGAGTAACTTTTTTGAATTGCTTTTTTTACAGATTTGCATTGGATTCAAAGTATCCAAGAGTCGGTTGCCAGCACAATGAGCGTCACGACTACCTTTTGCTAGTTAACTACAGATGGTACATTTGCAAGCTCCCAGGTATATGGGATTCGTCCTAATAACAAAATGCCGAGAAAGTCCCTTCGTACTGTAACGAGGCGTAACTCAGATTGCGTAGCGAGAGGTACTTCTAATAATACAAACCGGGATCATCTCAAGAACTTTGGTTTATTTCACGTTTTTTACATAGTTTATACTTTCAGGTTACAAATCAATAATGTCAAGATGCTCCATTCTTTTCTCTTAGTTCATTTTCAAAGCATTCTAATTATGAATCTATTCACTCAGCCAGTGATTCTACTCATAGAGTAGAGCCTAGACTACAGTACCCACACTTGACCTCACAATCTGCTGTTCCTTTAACCATGGTACCAATACCATCAGAAGCACACTTTCCGTGACATAGTTCTTATTTATAATTGTATATTATTTAACACAATATTTATATAGATATGGCACATCACGAATGACGTGTGTTATAAGCACTGAAATTGATATTTATTTTGGTTGATTTCTTGGTAAAACGTAGATGCTCAGGTTCGCTCACTATGAACACTCCAATCTGACAGGAGCCCCTTCGCGCGTGTGCGGTGAGTGAAGATGATGCGGTATAAGCTTTTGTTATTAGGTTGAAACTACCTAGTAATAAAAGCCTAGTTCAGGTTATACAAATGATATGAAAAATGTGTCCACATTTTATGTGAACGCATATTATATGCCAAAGAAAGCAGTTTTTTTATAATAAATTGAAAAGTTATGGAGAATATTGGAGGCGACAGGTAGTAAAGATTATACCCGTTGCGAAAAATTGCGGTTTTCACGAGGTTTTTATTTTATTATTTATGCTTTATTTCATTAACTTAGGGAAACAGAAAACGGAGTGCATGAATGAGAAATTACCCATTTTTATAATTTTTGTTTACCACTGCGGCACAGCATGATATATTTCTACGTGTTTCCCAGACTAAGTGAACAAGCAATCTTTTTAAATAAATAATGTTTATACTCATGAATATTTTATATACGAATATACAAATATTCAAAAGCATTATAGAAAAGGACAGAGGTCTGACATCTTTTGAAAACGACATACGCTTTGATATTATGATAAAGTTCTGGTCTGGCTTCCCTCGTTATCGACTTCACGTCGTTTCCACCGTAACATTCCTTACTTGACAAAGTTAAATTAGAACCGAAGGGCGTTGACATCGGTAGTTATTCCAATTACTCACTTTACCTGTAATAATTCCCTTAATAAATAAACGTTCGAATAAAAGACTACAATAGCATTAGAGATTATCGACTCGTAATTCTCTATACTTAAACCCAAGTTAACATAAAGCTATTTTATTATTATTGCTTAAGTAGTCTATTTAACGCTGAGGTCTTATTTTATTATGTAGAAGTGCGGTGTTTTAATGGCCTATCGTCAATTTTATATGTTATCGAACGAAAGACATTTAGAGAGAGGGTCTTTGATGATAAATCTCTTCAATAAGCGACTATCAAGACAAAACAAGTAAGAAGGCTTAATTTATTCACTCATTTATTAGAGAGAACAACTAATAATTGCTAGGGTCGATTCAAATTATATAAAACAGAACAAATCCAATTAAGTTATCCTCAAATTACATACGAGAGCGAGATGTGTTCAAGATATAATGTGAGCTGTGCACAAGCTATGTAGTACTAATACACTAGATAATAAATAAAACAATTTTACTGATAATCAACTAGATGATATATTAATCAAAATACATATTATGTATATACATACACGTGTGTCGTGCACACATACCTACATACGTACACATATAACATTATGCACATATACGTTTAATAATTTGGAGTTTAATTTGTGTGAGTGAAATGAATATTTTTTTTGACTACAAAAGGATCTTTTTCATTAACCCTTTCATGAAGTACTTAAATAGTAACCGCATAAAAAACTGTCCAGCAGGTGCTTTTCTTGCTGTAGTAGTGTAGTTTTATTGATTCGATATAAAATGTTCAAGGTAAATAACAATGGAAAAAATTAATTTGCTACTCCACGAACCTAGTGGAGGTTAAATTTTAAAAATAACTAAGTTTTTGTTGAATATTTCTTGCATGTTAATTTTCCCACGCTCCGTCCGCATAAAATGAACTGAATACACAAGCGCAACTACAGTCACAAACACCACCACCAAAAATAGTAACAGTAAAGCTCCTTGCGAAAGAGTTCATCCAGGAAAGTACTGCCTACCTATTTCTGCCGGCAAACAGTAATGTCAGCATTACTGTGTTCCGGTTTTGAATGCAAGGGTGCTGGTGATACCTTATAAGGTATCACCAGCATCACTAATAATTTGAAGGTACCATATATATACAAAAGGCATAATTTCAATGTGTATAATGAACCTTCCGTATAACAAACATTAGATATAATGATTAAGTGACATAATGAACAAATGTATTAAATAATATAATACAATATTACGTTTTACGAATAGTTGAAGCGCCCTACATTATGTTGATGAGATTTTTTTTTTATTCCATTTTAATGTACAATCGCAAAATATTAGGGGTTAAAGTATGAAATTGCCGTTTTATTGCAATAGGTT
>NW_020656077.1:1078730-1078959 GCF_003589595.1 Hyposmocoma kahamanoa
TAAGCAGAATATTTAATTGCATATACTAACCTAACCTAAACCCACAGGAGGAGGTCGAACCAACTAGCGAAAGCAAACAAGTTCGAATCTGGCAGCTTTGTCATATACTAACCTAACCTAAACCCAGAGGAGGAGGTCGAACCAACTAGCAAATGCAAACAAATTCGATTTTGGCAGCTTTGTCTTATACTAACCTAACCTAAGCCCACAGGATGAGGTCGAACTAACT
>NW_020656077.1:1078969-1079200 GCF_003589595.1 Hyposmocoma kahamanoa
TGCAAACAAATTCGGTTATGGCAGCTTTGTCATATACTAACCTAAGCCCACATGAGGAGGTCGAACTAAGTAGCAAATGCAAACAAATTCGGTTCTGGCAGCTTTGTCACAAACTAACCTAACCTAAATCCACAAGAGGAGGTCGAACCAACTAGCAAATGCAAACAAATTCGATTCTGGCTGTTTTGTCATATACTAACCTAACCTAAACCCACAGGAGGAGATCGAACC
>NW_020656077.1:1079210-1155417 GCF_003589595.1 Hyposmocoma kahamanoa
TTCTGGCAGCTTTGTCATATACTAACCTAACCTAAACCCACAGGAGGAGGTCGAACCAACTAGGAAATGCAAACAAATTCGGTTCATTCACCGTTTCACCTAAACACCACTGGATTCATATTTATAACGCATTATATTCAGTGAATGTTAGATCTAAAATGTTTATATGAAATGAACATTATGCCATCAGTATATTAGGTTGAAAGTTGTTATATCAATCGTCTATTATACCCAGTGACCTTTATATCATGCAAGAATATGTCAAATGTCTATATACCATAAATTAATTATACCTGTTGAGCGTTATGTCGACTAAAAATATGTCATTTGTTGATATATATTACGAATCGCACCCCGAACAAAAAACCCATGTCGAGCAACTCGCTCAGGAGACAATATATAGTAAGCTCGGCAGGTATTGATGTAAGGTAAATTATTTTAAGGGTAATATAATGGATTAATAGTAATATAATAAAGTGCAGTGGTTCACTGTTGGTTCCGTTTCGCTACCTCTCATATTTGCATTTTAGTGTCTCAGTCATGTGTTATGTTTACAGGAAACTAAACTGAAATTGAATTTCAGTACTTATTTCACATGCAAAAACACATAAATTTAGAACATTAAACAAAGAAGCGGGCATGGATCTCGGTTCAGGACGCTACTGGAGACATTCGCCAGAAGGGCGTGATGTAGGCGTAAATATGCGCGAGTACACTCTGAACTGGGGGGCGCTTCATCCTCGCCGGCGAGGATAATTATGACGTGAATGTGACTGATTAGCGAACTAGTTGAACATTTGCCTTAGAGGATGAAAAAAAGGAATTTTGCACGCGCAAAATCTTCCAATTGCTATTTCACAAATCGAAATTCAAAATTTACGTTTCAGGAATGTAGCAGTACCCAGAGCACCTTAACAACTTACCTATTTCTGCCACCAAGCAGTAATGTCAGCATTACTGTGTTCCGGTTTTGAACGTAAGGGCGTTGGTGAAATTACAGGCACATGGGACTTGTCAACTTATGTCTCATGGTGACGGGCGCAGTGGCAGTGCCCCTAAGATCTTTGCGATTCAAAGCTCTGAATGGCACTGCAACTGTTATGGATGGGCGTGTTACTTACCACCAGGCGCTCGATTTGTTCAACCCGTCACTTGGTATTAATTATAAAAAAAGACTGCAAAAAGGAAATAAATGAAGATAATGGAGAGAAAAAACAGACTTAGTCGTTAAGAAAATGTTCCTTAACACGTCGTTTGAAGGTATCAAGAGAAGGGGATTGTCGAGTAGGTTGAAGGGGATTTTGTCATAAAAAATTTTGTTTGCATTTTAATGTTTTACTTTTACTATTTTGCTTTTGTTAATTATCGATATTTGATTCCAACTTTAGCCACACACAGTAAAGCGGAATCAGAAATCGGAAGCCACCTGCGTGACAAACAATGTTATTTAAATAATATTATATGTTAGTGTTAATGGTAACAAAATATCAAGGAATAGAAAGCTGTCAGGAGCACATTTAAAACGTGAGCTCCTTATTTACACAGAACTTTATGAAATACCGCATTCTGGTTTTTACCATTTCTTATTTCTTTAATATTTGAGCTCTTAGAGCAATCCTATTTATGCTAGTAAGTTTGATTGCCTGTCAAATTCGTACTATGATCTCACAAAAACAATTCACTGTCTATGCAGTTTACGTTCCCCATTCGATATCCGTTCACCTCTTCTTTCATAGCAAAATCATGACGTGCCATTTGCCATGCAAATCTGTAAAAATAAGCAATTCAAAAAAATTACTCCGTGACTAACTTTTTTTAGATTTTGTTACATTTTTAAGAAATTTCGTTGAAGTTTTATTATATTTTCAGTTTCATAATTATTTGTTATCTTTATAGGCTATATAGCCAATTGTCAATAAAAAAATACTATTAACTATTGAACGTTTAATGAAAATTTTAGTTCGTTCATAAATTATTGGCATGAATTTACTTTTACTACTACGATTTTTTTTTATTGAATTTACTTTACTTTAATTGTTACTGCATTTTTGTAATTTTAGTCATTTTAATAATTTTATTGACTTGGCGAAAATCGTAAAATAACTTTTGAATAGTGCCAAATTAGGCTATAGAGAAATCAATGAGAATGTACGAATACAAGATACGTTCCAATTATGTTATCAAATTAAAAACTTACCTTATTCGTGTCAATGATAATGACTAGACATGACATGTAATTTTGTCGTACGACAAATTGTAAAGTATGATTGAAAAGTTGCCGATATTACAAAACAACGCATAAGTATAATCAATAATAAAATTAACAAAAAAAAAATATAATTATTCTCATTTTGAACACAATCGGTTAATAGTGCTTGAACGCTCCCATGATAGTACATCTGTCTATTTATTCCTTTCTCCATCTCTCTTGTTAGATGTCAGCCAGCCAGAGGCAATAATTAACGTTTAAAAGTAAAACTCATCATCCTATCATGCCAATCCCGTTCAACTTTGTAAGTCATGATACGAATTTAAGCAATTCAGTTTTACCACGCCATGTGAATGGCATGGTATTTAGCTGGCTGCTTATAAGCTCATAGTATAGTCACGAAAAGCTCGTGGTAAATTTCAAATTAAAATATAATATATAAATGCTGGAAGCTGGAAGGTAGGTCAATACCAACAAATGGACGTCGGGTTGGCGCTAAAAAGTGTCCGCACCTATAGGACGTTAACATCGCATACAGAGCGTCAATCGCGCAACAGTCTTCGTTTGTTCGACTGACAGGGCGGTTGTCAATCATGCAGTACCAATTATAATAATAACTTGTAAAAATTACTGCAGTAAAGTCATTGACTTACAATTATATGGACGTCGGGTCCGCACTAAAAAGTGTCCGCACTTGTAAGGCGCTAAAATCGTATACAGAGCGCCAAACTCCGCTTTAGTCTTCATTTCACGGAGTGTTTTTGATAAACAAGTAATTGACGGTAATATTCTTCAGAGTGAACTTAAAAAAATTAACTGGCTGCATACTAATAACATGAATTCCCCCAATTATATATACAGTTTTATTAAACAATCATTCCAGAATGCAAGGAAAATGGCTACTAGTATAAAAAAATGTAAATTACCCAAGGGTAATATACATCAATTTAGATTACCTTGGATTGATGACAATGTGACTCAATTGTGTAGTAAACGTGATAAACTCTTTAGTAACTGGAAACAAAATCCATACGACTCAAAATTAAAATTACAGTATAACAAAATACGGAATAAAGTACATAAAGTTCTAGAGATTAAAAGGAATAAATACTACGTGAATCGTATACAGGGTAACTTTAGAAACACTAAAATAGTTTATCAGATCATTAATCATACGCTGGGTAGGGAAACATTGTCAATTGATGCAGCAGTGATAAAAGCTTTTGAAAATCAAAATCATACTATAAAAGTTATTGCCGGAAACTTCGCATCAGGGTTCGATAAAGCAGTTAAAGATATAATTCCAAACTGCAATGTGAAGCTATTACCGTCAAATATGTACACTAAGCCTGTTAATTCTAGTATACGTTTTCAGAATGCTACAACTGACAAGATACAAACGATAATAAAATAATTAAATTCTAAAAAGGCTCCTGGATCAGACAATGTAAGAATATCTGATATCCAAAGTATAGGAGATGATGTGTCACTAGCTATTGCCAATCTAATCAATCAAAGTGTTAGAACTGGTACTTATCCTGACGAGTTAAAGGTAGGATGTGTGAGACCATTGCATAAAAAAGGCAGACGGGATGATTACCAAAATTACCGACCAATTACTTTGCTGTCATCGATTGATAAAATTGTCGAAAAGTATGTCTGTCAACAAATACATGATTTTTATAAAAAACACGAAGTAATATACCGAAATCAGTTCGGTTTTCAAAAGGGGAAAGGTACTAATGATCTGTTATATAAATTCACAGATGAGGTTAATGAATACATGAACGTGAGGAAACATGTGTTAGTCTTGTTCATTGATTTTCCGCGAGCATTTGATACCCTAGATCACACGCAATTGGTTGAGAAGTTGGATAGTTGTGGGGTGCGTGGGCCGATTCTTGAGTGGTGTAGGTACTATCTTCAAGAGAGGAAGTTCACTGTAAAAATAGGTGACACATACAGTCATCCAATATCTGTGACTGAGGGCACAGCTCAAGGATCTGTGCTAGGGCCTCTTCACTTCCTATCTTACGTGAACGAAATGCATTATTGTATTAAACATTCCTCGTGTTACCAATTCGCAGATGACACATGTCTTGTCACCGCCGACAAAGACCCTCATATAGCGCGCGATCAGCTTCAGTCGGATTTCAACGTCCTCTTAAAATGGTGCCACGATGCGGGTTTGGTTTTGAACACCTCTAAGACCAAACTACTAATAATAAAATCGCCTTACATTAAATCCACAGAGATAAAAAGCATCGTGGCACATAATCATAATTGTCTTCACTACCCAAAAACTGGTAGCTGCGAGTGCCCTTGTATAGATGTTGTAAATGGCCAGACTTATCTCGGTTTACAAATAGGTCATAACTTTAATTGGAGTAGTTAATTGGAGGTCATAGAATATATTTGTAATAAACTGAGACAATTTTTGGCTAATATGATAATATTAAAGAAAATAATCCCCTTTAAAGTCAAACTAATGCTTTACAACTCGTTAGCAGAATCGTATATTCAGTATGGTTTATGTAGCTACGGTCGTACCTTTAATTCATACTTAAATAAAATATATAACCTACAAGTTAATATTCTAAGACACATTGTATCAAATAAAATCCGACTTCAAATGAAGGATAATGATATTGGTCTTTTTGAACATTGTAGAATCTTACCTGTTTATACCCAATTCAAGTATATGTTTTTAAAATCTATGTTTTTTAACAACGATCTTAAACAAGTAATAAATCACCCCGTGTGTACGCGAGCGATGGCTGAGGAGCGGTTGCTAACGAGTCGCGCGAATGTGTACGGCGAAAGAACATCTACTTACCTTCTTCCCCGACTTATTAATAAGTTACCACTGGAACTACGAAATACCTTAACAACCATTAATATAAAACATAAACTTAAAGAATACTTTGTACAAAACTTTAAAAAATGTGATGAACATTTAATATAATAGGATGAATGTAGTTACCCAATCTTATTAATTTTAGTAACATATATATTATAGATTATTTATACAAATTACTTAAATATTTACACTTAAACATAAGCTTTTTTTTTTTTTTTTATGACATTAAGTAACGGGACGAACAAGTCGTGTGCCTGATGGTAAGCTACACGCCTGCCCATAACAGTTGCAGTGCCACCAAGAGCTAGCTAGCTAGCTTCTGCTAGCATGTTCAAATTTGTATTGTGTAGATACAGGTCGCATTATGACAAACCTTAGTGGTTTAAAATGCGATTAGAAACATATTTGTGTATTTTGTCCTTTATACAATAAATAAAAAAAATTAAAAAAATTTGTTCGACTGACAGCGCGATACTGCGATGACATTACAATTTAAATTTCGAATGTGTGAATGACTTGGGACATTTTTTTCGTGGTTTTTGTATTAGACCCGTCGTCCATTTATTTGTAAGTCAATGAGTAAAGTGTAAAAACAGGATTTTGTATCATATTTTCACTAAACAAATATATTGTGTTATCATATTCATTATTTTAAAGTCTTGTTTTGTGCAGTTGTATTGTTTACAAGTATAATATCATTGTTGTATAGTATTTAATTTATACATATATAAATGAATCGTAAATATAAATCACAAAAGCAAACAAAATGATCAAATAGCTAACTGTCCTTTTTCTACACATTGCATGCGCAAAACATGTAAAAAGACACATACGTCAATTTCAAAAAGCTGATATAAACTTCTTGGTCATTTTCAAATGTTCGAACCACAAGCGATTGAAATGTTTAGAACAAAGAAACTATAGAGTCGCTTTGATTTCAATCTTACAAAATGATTTTTTATTAAACGTTAGCAACTACTAACAAAATATTGTTGTACTCGTTTTACGGCTTGGGATTACCTGTCAGAAGTCAGAAAATACATTTGCCCGAAATAACGTTAGCTCGAATTTTCATAATGTCAAATGTATATTTTTAGGAATATTATAAAACAAAAGCTAATTTTGTGTTTGTGAAAAGCATCAAAATTACTTGAAAGCTTAACGATTTTATTATAAATCGGTTTTCGGAATCACGCATATTTGAACACTCTTTATTTTTCTGTAAAAGTGAATTTGTACAAAATTCAACATAATAATATATATGAAAATTAATTAATATTTACTATAAAGACTGCTCCATTACTCTTATGTTCAAGTAATTTTCAGTGGAAGGGTGAATTTCACTTACCAAAGTTCAATGGCACTTTTTGAGAGATTTTTGTAACACCCTTTTTTTCTTTTGGTTTTAAGATCTTAAACGAACAGATAAGTTCAAACAATGTCAATAATAATTAAATCACAGATATATTTCAGTGAAATACAACAAAAAACGATATTTTATACACGAATGAGATTGCGATAACACGAATGATTTTCTCATAAACATAAATGAGAAAGACGACACAGTAATGAGAAATTAGTGTTACAACACACATTCTATCGTTCACAATAGAACATTTAACATGTAACAAATATTTTAATATAACTTCTTGTATCAAAATCCTTCTCATCCGTGTGTGCCATCTATCTGTGTTCATATAATAAATATAAATATTTTGTTAATGTCATACAAACTTTACTGCATATCACTATATCATCATCACCACTATCATCATCATGATCACCATTATCATCAGTATCATTACTATTCACGTCATCATCACTCCAATCATCATCATATCATAATCACCATCATCATCAGTCATTATCGTCGTCGTCACCATCACCACATTCATCAACATAACCACCAGCACCATCATCATCATCACCACCTTCATTACCACTATTATCACCATTTAATTGTCATATTTAAAGTAAATGTTCGGCATAAAGTAACTATTTGACTTAAAAAGAGACAAGAATGAGAGCGACAAGAATGATATTTGGATACATTTTTAGTTGTCAAGGTCGTAAAATGTTCTGGACTGTTAGAAAAGTGCGTGGATTTTAAAGTTCCCTTTGTCTAATTGATGTACAATAAACTTTATAATACTATTACATAACACTTATTTAGATAGATTGCTTTACATGAATGAGAACGATTTAGTCACTAGCTTTGAAATTGGTATTTAAGTCGGTCTTTTGCTGAAACGGAGATGCACAGTTTAAGTCACTATGTACACTCCAATCCGACAGGAGCCCCTACTCACGTGTGCGCAGGGTGAAGGTGATGCAGGATGAACTCTTGTTATTAGGTTTTTAGTTCAAATGACATTAATGATAAGAAAAATTTAAACACATTTTGTATTCCCAAGAAAATATATGTATTTGTTTAGAATAAATTGGAAAGTTACGGTATATATTCGACGTGAAAGTTATTAAAGTTTATCTTCGATGGGAAATATTGCAATTTCCACGAGTGTTTAATTTTTTTCTTCATTTCTTAAAATTAGGGTGACGTGGAACCGGCTACCATGAATGAGAAATTACCCACTTTTTTAATTTTTATTTATTATTGTGGCGTAGTAAAGTAGTCTTTTTGTGTGTAACACTGACTACGTAAACAAGCAATTTTATTAAATAAATAATGCTTAGCATTCATGTAATAATATAAAAGTTATTGAAAGGGACACATTTTTTAAGATTATCTGAAAACGACCCCGAAACTAAATATGGTGCATTTTGTTAAGTTTCCAGTAGAAGCTGAATATGGTGTTTTTGGGCCCTTATATTGTTGCAAGCAAAATTAGGCAGTACTGCGATGACGTTACAATTTAAATGAAATGTTTTAGTTTTTTTTATATTTCGTTACATGTCACTACGTTTGTATAGGTTATCTTCGGACATTTTTCCGTGGTTTTTGTATTAGACCCGATGTCCATTTGTTGGTAGGTCAATAATAAGCAATTGCTGGAAGCAAAGTATTTGTCATGTGATATATAAACAAGTTGAAAACTAAAGTTTCATAATGCATTATTAATTAAAGTTCGAAGAATTTGTATCACATATTATTTGCGCCCCATATCGGTAAACTACAAAATAAGGTTTAGAGGTTGCATGAAAGATGCTTGGAATATCTTTATTACCTACAGATAATTATGTACCATGTATAACATCCTTTCCAGGGTGAGGCGTTACGTCACACCGGAACAGTCGCTTCAGCTGTACCAAGCTCAAGTCCGATCGTGTATGGAGTATTGCCGCCACCTATGGGATGGTTCTGCTAATACCAACTGGCCACCATGGGTTCGGTTGACACCATGGTGTCAAGAGGTTTATAGATGAGTCGGAATTAGTAGAGGTGAAGCTGCAGAGCCTTGAACACCGCCGTAAAGTTGCCTCCTTATCGGTATTCTACAAAATACATCACGGAGAACGTGCGAGGGTACATGGTATTTGGTGTAACGGACTAGTGTCCGCAATTCGACGTCCAGGGAGGGTATTGCACGATTTAATTCCGCCTTCCCCTTTCCGTCATCGGCAGACCAGACGTAGGCGGGGGTTCCACCCCTATGTTGTGGATAATCCAAGGATTCGCACGAAGCATTTCGCTTCCACATATAACGGGTCCGCCAAATAATTTCTTTTTAATGAAATTAAAAAAAAACTACTGAATATTTTCTCAAATTTCTTTTTTTATTTGAAAGTACAATCGTTCCGGTTAATAATGAAAAATAATTTCATTCAAATGGCTGCCTCGGCTGGCCATGCAGTAGCCTACACGATCGGTCCAATTTTTAAGCACATTATCGATTGTGTGCAGCTGTATTTCACCGGCTTCACGAATATTGTCGTTTAAAGCGTCAATTGTCTCTGGCTTGTCGGCGTAACACTTATCTTTGACGGCACCCCACAAATAATAGTCCAACGGTGTCAAATCGCAGCTCCGAGGTGGCCAAACGACATCAGCTCTGCGGCTGATAATGCGATCTTCAAAAACAGGGCGCAAAACATTGAGTGTAGCTTCGGCTGTGTGGCAGCGCCGTCCTGTTGAAACCAAATGTTGCCAATATCTTCCTCTTCAATTTTTGTGAACAAAAATTCGTTCAACATGGCCCGATAACGATCGCCATTGACTGTAACGGCCACTCCTTGCTCATTTTCGAAGAAAAATGGCCCAATTATGCTTCTGGACCAAAATCCGCACCAAACAGTGACTCGTTTTGGGTGCGTCGGCTTTTCAATGTATGCGTGCGGGTTTTCTGTGCCCCAAATGCGACAATTTTGCTTGTTTACATACCCGCCAAGATCAAAATGAGCTTCATCTGAAAAGATGATTTTTTTTTGCAAAATCAGCATCTTCTGTAATTCGATCGCAGGCCCACGTAGCGAAGCGAAAACGCATTGGATGGTCAGTTGGCTTCAACTCCTGAACCAATTGCACTTTGTATGGCGTCTTTATGCAAAATTCGTCTCAATGATGTCTCCGAAATGTTCAATTGTTGAGAACGACGGTGAATTGATGTTGACGGCGCTTCACGCACACTTTCTGCCACAGCAGCAATATTCTCGGGTGTACGCACTGTTTTGGGCTTTTCACGCATTGGTTTATCGATGAGGATGCCAGTTTCTTTCACTTTTTTCACAAGATAACGAACATACGGAGCTGACGGTGCTTCTCTTCTTCCAAAATCCGTACGCAATTTTCTCACACATTCTGCAATATTACCATGATTTTCAAAGTAATGTCGCAATATTTCCCAGCGTTGTTCAAGCGTATACACAACCATATTCGTTCAGCGGAAGGATAAAACTAACTATCTGTCAAATCAAACATGAGCTAAGTGTTACCGTTCACGAAATAAGCACTAGTTGAAAAAAAAAAACGTTAGATGGCGGACCCGTTATATGGCGAACGGCTATGGAGTTGAATTCCCTGCCTGCAAACTTGTTCCCTGAACGGTGTGACTTGGGCCTTTTCAAAGATGAGTGAATGGCATATAGGCATTATTTGTGTGTTGTTATGTACATGCTCCATCGTCACCCTCCATGAGGTGAGATGGAATTCAAATGCGCACAAATTTTTGATAAATAAAATACACAGTATGGAGATTTCTACAGATTGTCTGGTATTAAAGATTCTATCTTTATAATTAAGAAGCCAGGTCACCTATTAATTGGCCGACTCTGCAATTGTACATGTTTACGTTATATTTTACTTAATTATCTTTGTTAGGTATATGAAGCTCACAGAGCTGTAAGTAAATAAATAAATGCTGTGGTTGTACTTCGGATTTACGCAACGACGCAATGATGTGATACTTAATGCGAGCAGAAATACACAACAGTGCAGTCATATTATCAGCATGCAAAAATAGCTGCCAATTAAAATGGCTTGATAAATTCTTTGCGCCAATTTACGAACGAACTCTTGTTGAAATGACAAGGTATTTGAACCTTGGGGTCGAGTTATACGTAAAGTGGCCATATTTTTTTCCCTCAGAGCGGGACGCCTGTAAATTTATTATTGTTATCATGTTAACGATAGTTACAAATATATTATTATATTAATGATAGTTTAATGATAAAAAGAAGAACTAAAATTGTTTAATGAATGAAAAATTTAGTAGTAGTGCTCGATGTCTGGTTGGCTGGTTTCATGTTTTTCGCTTTAGCGCCATTTCTTAAAATTTACTGTTAAGCGTGTTCTGTTTTGTGAAAGCGGGACACTTTGAGATATTTTGCGGCCAGCGGAACATTAAGCCTAAAGCGCGATACGCACACAGAGCGGGTGCGGATCGGACGCGTGTCAAGTCGGGAGCGCGGCGGGTCTAATTCTTTGTGGACGACCCGACACGCGCCCGATCCACACCCGTTCTCTGTGTGTTTCACACTTAAAAGTGGGACTGTCCCGCTCAAATCGGGACGTATGGTCACGTTAGTTATACGTCAAACTTTGTTTTTGGGGAGAAATCACTACGGTACTGTTACCTGACAAGTACTTCGACGGAAATTTTTAGCACAAATGTACCTATGCATTGGACAGAGATAATAAACAAAGATAAATACGCGGTTCGAAGCATTCGACAAATTTTGTTACTCAAGTGATAGAAAAAATACAGAATACGGTTAAGCGCCCAAAGGGGAATAATAGGTGAAATTAGCGGGAGCGCCCAGATATTCCACAAGACATTAAATAAGATATTTACAGAACAACACAATTTTAAAAAAGGTCTATTCACTAATTTTGTAAGTACATGCATGAAACTCGACGTTTGTGTACAAAATTCCACATTTGTTTTTAACGTTTTTCGTTCACGAATAATAAATAATAATAATGTAAGTAGTAATAATAATAATTTATTTTTATATTCACGGACATACATACCATATTATACAGCCAATGTATAATATGGTATGTATGTAGCCGGATCCGCTGAAAATCGGCGTCGTCGTAGCACTTTAAGTGAGACGACAACATGCTGAGTGGGTCATGGCCCCTTGGCGGCACAGCACACACGCTTTAGTTCCAAACCCTTATATTATTATTATCATAATTATCAATATTATTATATATATAAAATGCGTGTGTACTGTGTTAATTATTCACGGAATAAATTATTTCTATTTCTGTTTCTAGAGTAGCAATAAAGCTTCTTGTAAAAGAGATCGTCAAGGGAAGTAGTGCCTACTTTAGCCGACAAGCAGTTACGTGACAATTACTGCCGTTTTGAAGGGCGACTAAACTGCGGGCACATGGGATTTGTCAACTTTCTGTCGCAGCAAACCTCTGGTCTTTGTGATTTGAAGCTCTGAGTGACATTGTAACGTGTAGGCGCGAAGCTTACCACAAAGCGCACGACTTGTTCGTTCCGTCACTTAATAATCCTAAAAAGAAAACAGCTTATACAATTGATCGGGCCGTATTATGATTTTATGACGGCTTACAATACATTCTTGTCAAGGGCGTGTAAACTGGATTCTATGAAGACGTTTTTCGGAGCGAAAAAGACACGGGTGCTTAGTAAGCCGCTACGGACTGTGGGTTATATCACTCGTGAAAATTATAAGGCGCAATTATTTTTATATATTAAACTACTTAGTGGATTTTCAAATAAAGCGATAATTGTACGTGGGACAAGTAAAAATGTTGTTGATTAGCAAATATGACGTTATGATATTACTATATTAAGCTATATTTTTAACCGACTTCAAAGAAAAGGAGTAGAAGGTTCTCAATTCGATTGCATTTTTTGTGTGTATTTTACGCGATTACGGCTAACTATGGGATTTGTGAACCGAATTTGATGATTCTTTTTTGTTGGAAAGAGGGTATACCTCAGTATTGGCCCCATTTAAATTTGAAGAAAACATTCCACTAACTAGGGGATGAATCCGGTTTCGCGCACTTTCCGGAATACTATTTCAATTAAATTTGGCAAATAGATGTAATTCCACGAACATTTGAGGTGGATTTTTATTAATAAAAAAAAAATTGAGTTCTTAGGTTTTCGCGATTGTTACACATAGGAAATGTAACTATTTTTCCGGATTTAAATCGCGTAAATTTGTTTTTTGAAACAAATATACGCGATTTAAATCCGGAAAAATAGTTTCATTTCCAAAAAAAAATATTATTAATGTCTTACACCAGAATAACCGATTTTCTATGTAAACTAATTGGCATCGTTTATTTATGAGTCCATAGCTGATAAATACTTCTATGTTATCACTATAGATAATACATATTGATGAATAAATACGGAATAAAATTTTATTAAAAATTTCATGATACTAAATTATTAAGTGATAAGATTGGACATGCTTAATAATCAATCTGTCAAAGATTAACATCATACATGGCATTATTTTTTTAATTACATTTCTTTCATTACTTATACACAAGATAGCTAACAATGTGACCAATTAATTTTCAACTTTCAAATTTCAAACTATGGTAAACTCAACACAATTGGGGACTGTATTTGAACGCGCAAAGTACTATAGACAAAGAGAATAAAAGGGGTTTAAAAATACGCCCCGTCCAATTAATTAGAGACAATTAGCCGCCCTTCCGGCTGCAACAAAAGGTAGAAAAACTCTTCCCATTAATTAAGGGGCAAAGAGGGCGAAACAGGAAGGTACGCTAGCGAAATCTCTGCTTTGTTTTTGAAGTAAAATCTATTTGAGGGATTCTATGGACACGTTCCGTAGGCTGCAAACAACTTTTTAGAAGACACAAGCAGTTGTTCATTCATTGATACTCCGTGCTTCAGTTATATAACGCATAATCACGGTGTTGAGGACGGTGATACAACAAAACACCTACATGTTTGCAATTTATAGTATACAAAAAATATGTAGTACTCTTAAGTAACGTGAAAAAGTACAATAACGTCGTTTGGAGCACGACAGCAATGCAATAAGCCGTCCATAAGCTTGCTACATCAAGATACAAAAAATCCAGTTCATTGCTGTAAATAACAAATACGTTGATAGTCAATTTGTTGTTGATCTTTATCCTTTTGTCAGTAAAATGGAAAATATGAAACAATGAGGATTGATGAGGCACTCGTAAGTAATATCTGTAGTGGTAATAACCCTAAAAAAATAAAGAGATCGATAAATCGAAAAATCGGCGAATTCACTATCACAATTATAAAGACACGCGCTACGCCACAGATTATACGCGTCTGATCGTGTTATGACGTTAATTCATTTCATAATGTACAAAATTGATTTCTCTGCCATTTTTTTTCACCTCCTAAACTATGCGACCAGTAATATGCTGTAAAGGGAAAATATCTTAGTGACATTGCCCACACGACAAAATGGCTTGTCATTTTTAATAATTCTGTTTTAATAAAGATTCATTAATATGTACATTATGTAACATATTATTAGGTAACATTATGATTTTAATTTTTTTGATCATATTATAAGTTTACTGACTTAAATGTTAAAACTGGGTATAACACGCTGTTGATTTTTTTTCTAGATCTACTGATGACTATTATTTTTCTCTATTCTCACCTATACCCGACCATTTGGTCCACGCCACAGACATATAGTTTTTCAATAAGAACTTTGTTTTGTAAATCAAAATAAAACAATAAATTTAGATGACAATGATTCAAATTTGTATTGTATTAATAAAAGTAAGGTTTGGCAATTATTAATGAAAAATGATATCTGATAAATGTCCACCACGACCACAGTTACAGATGTCGATTCTTTCCATAAAGTTTTTAATCACTTTTTGAGAAAATGGTGGGTCTATTTGGTTAATCACTTCAAAAATTGTGAGTTTTAAGGCTGCAATCAATTCGATTGGCTCCGTATAGACTCTGTGTTTAACATAACCCCATAAAAAATAATCCAGCGGTGTTAAATCATATGATCGAGCTGGCTACTTAACGGCTGAATTTCGTGAAATTATCGGGAAATTTGGTTTGCAATAAATTAATTCATTGTTTCGGTGGCAATGTGACTTGTGCCGTTGGCATTGGGCCGTTTTTTTTTCGAAAATTCGGCTGGAAATGCGGTAACGGTGAATGGATCACGCTATCGCGAGATGTTAACAACTCAATTTTGGCCTAGCATTGATGACATGGATATCACTGACATGTGGTTTCAACAAGACGGTGCCACATGTCACACAGCCAATGAGACGATCAATTTATTGCAAACCAAATTTGCTGATCGCGTAATTTCCCGAAATTCAGCTGTTAAATGGCCAGCCAGATCGTGTGATTTAACACCACTGGATTATTTTTTGTGGGGCTATCTTAAGGACAGAGTCTATACTGAGCCAATCGAATCGACTACAGCCTTAAAACTCAAAATCTGTGATGTGATAGCCGAAATAGACCCGACATTTTGCCAAAAAGTGATTAAAAATTTTGATGAAAGAATCGACTTCTGTCAGCGTGGTCGTGGTGGACATTTGCCAGATATCATTTTTCATTCATAATTGCCGAACTTTTCTCTTTGTAATACAATAAAAATTTGAAGCATCTTCATCTAAATTTTTTGTTTTATTTTGTTTTAGAAAACAAAGTTCTTATTATAAGTTTGAAGTTTTCAGTTTGAAGACTATTATAAGGCCAGTCTCAGTGCATAGGCTCATGGAATACGATTTTCCCATACAATTTTCCACACTCCGTTTTATCCTCATTTAAGAGTAGTCTGTGGTCTACGCACGCGTTTCGATCCGACTCGCACAGAATGCGTCGTGTCGAGTGCCAGTTGGACCCTGTTTAAAATGTACATCTTTCTTGTACTCGTATTTGCCAATCAATTTAAATAAAACAAAACATAAATATTAGCCCAAGCTCATCTCAATGTATCACTGAAAACCACATCTAAATTGGTTCAACCATATGGAGATTAGCATGCACAAACGCACAGACAAAAATTCTACAAACGTTGTTTTAGATTAGTATCGTGTCTTCTGCAAGTAGCGTCGATTTTTTTTTAATATTAGAATTATAGACTCAGCTCGTTTACGACTTCATTGTTATATACATATATAGGAGTATGTTGTGATATGAATAATTAATTTTCGTTGATATTTTAAATAATGTCAGTCAGTGTTGTAAGTAACGATATAATCTTCGCACACGTAAAAGACTTGGTTTCTGAAACATTTCAATGTGCACAAGTACGTATATTCTAGATTTCTCAGAAGATCAACTCGACCCTGATCACGGTGCAATGCGTACTTGCGTTATGCAGTGATTGCTGACATCCTACTTATCGTGGCTCACACCAAGGATAACAATAATACTGGGTGTTTTAAAAGTGCGTATTTTTAGATAAATAACAAATACAAATGTTCTACTCGCGCCGTGTCTTTTGGGTAGGTACTTAGCAAGTGGTTAGTACGTACCTACATAATACATACTTTCGTACTGTTGCCATAGTGGTAGATGTGCGACTAGCGGTTATTTATCTACAGGGGCAAAACTAAGATTTTTGGTGGAAGCATGGGAAATTAGACTAAACCAAAAAGCACGTCTTTGATAATATATTCTACACATTCACATTATGGAATTATAATCACATTTTTTTCCCACACAAACTCCCCAGTTTACCTCCGGTTTTAAGGAGGGTTTAAAAATGCAGAAAATTACCTATTACCTTCCTTTGAAGACTATTATAAGGCCAGTCTCAGTGCATAGGCTCATGGAATACGATTTTCCCATACAATTTTCCACACTCCGTTTTATCCTCATTTAAGAGTAGTTAACAACCTGATATTATGGTAGCATAGATAGACGCTTGCTCTTCTAATACATGAGAACTTTTTGATTTAACTTTACTACCCGCACAAACATGTTGAAATTCGATTAACTCCGTCTACTTTTATAGATAGACAATCGCCAGCCCCAATTGGTTAGTAACATTGTGGCAACACTTCTGAAACGTTTCGTCACAAGTCAGATAGAAAAATTAAATGCAAAGTTGTCATATTGTAACGTTGCTACGTTACCGTGTAACATGTAAGTTTTGTCTAAATATTTTTAAATTTATCAATTTGGTAAATGAATATCACATGTATGGAAAACAAGTCATACGCAATGTTTTAAAAGCGTCCTGTATAAACTACACCATTATTGAACCTTGTAGTCAATTGAAATTGTTTATTACAATGCAACAGATTCCTGCGTCAGTGTCGCCAATAGGTATTACCTTTATGCCATTATATAGAAGGCGTTACGTAAAATGTCCTAACCTATTTATCTACTCCAACAAACAAGAATTGTTAGTAATAAGTAATTATCAGGGATCGGAATAAACGTATATTTACGTCAACTTCATGCAATACACAATATAGTAGATGTACATCCCACTGAAATCCTGGGACTATTAAAAAAAGGCAAAAAATTAAAGCAATATAAGGAGTCATATTTCACTTACAATTACAAATCTTTTTTTCAAAATACGCTATACAGTAAAGTAATTTAAAAAAAGAAAGTTGAGCAAAATACAATAGTATGATTCTGAGGGAGGTAGTATTCCTCTGTGTATAATTACTTCTTTGAAATTTATCTTAGTAAAGGCACAAATGAAGCCGTGGTAGCCTAATGGTTTGCCCTACTGCCTCTCAAGCAGAGTGTCGAGGGTTCGAATCCGGGCTCGCACCTCTGAGTTTCTCGGAATTTATGTGCGAAATTTAATTTGAAATTTATCATGAGCTTTTCGGTGAAGGAAAATATCGTGTTGAAACCTGCACGTCGAAGGTTCACAACCCTCGGAAAACGTGTGAAGTCCACAACCCGCATTGGGCTAGCGTGGCGGACTATGGCCCAAACCCTCGTCTGAAAGGAGACCCGTGCCCAGCAGCGGGACGTATAAATGGGTTGATGACGAAGGTAGAAATCGGATACCCGAACTCAAGGCTAAAACCGTAGAACGAAGACTTGTAAAAGTTTTCTTCCTGCCACAAATACTTTGTACTAATTAAACCATTCATTAACAGTAACAGCGACTGACATGGCGTTAACCGTAAAATTAAATATTAGGTAGAATATCATGGGAAGACGTGGTACCCCGTTACGCTATAAGGATCTCAAAAGACCAAACACGGACTTAACAGTGCCATTTCCAAGCTTTTGCTTTCTGTGTAGTTGCCACTTACTACTTTTCCATAGAGATGTATCAACGACGTACCTACTGACATAATTTAATGATTTACATAGGTACATTTACTGTTACATACACTGAACATTTTCTATTTAATCAATACAAACACTACGATGTGCGGCACTATTGAAGTACCTACTGTCTATGAGAGTTAAGCAACTATTAGAATTGAAGAATAAGTCATCATTCAAAGCTAAAATTAAAGTTTAAATTAAATGTGTCACTATATTCTAAAACAAAGTGTACTATGTCCATGTTACCGTTACCATCTAGTGTTAGTAAGTTACACGTAAATAATAATAATACGTACTTAATAATCTTTTAGTCCTTGGGAGACGCGAGAGATCCAAAATAATAATATCATCCATCAAAAACTAGCCGAAAAGTAAAAGATTTTAACCCGTAAACCGTACTTGAAAATGATAGAACCAAATTGTATTCTTTTATAATACCGAGGACGGGACAAATAACTCGTGGGCCTGGTGGTAAGAGTCACGTCTGTACATAACAGTTACAGTTACTGAGACATAAAAAAGGAGCTCTGCTGCTACTATTTTATGTATGTTTCCGATTTGTCGGTCAATTGTGGACAGATTTTGAAAATTCCTTTTTTTGGTCAAAAGGGTGCAATATCGTGGTGGTCCCAAGTTCCGGGTTCTTTTCGGCTATCACAAATTACTAATTATTTTCCGCAAATAAAAGTCGACTTTTCACTTGACACAATCAACAAATCGCCGTCACTAGCAAACTTTTGAGGTCTTTTTTATCAATGAAAAAGTTACAATTCCCACTTAGTATAATGATATTTGTTATAATTTCAAAGTATATAATCACTAATGGGATATAATTCATGAGTGGTGTAACAACAAAAGGTATCATTTCATTGTGTATATTGAACCTTAAGTACCTATAACAAATATAATTAATTACACTCAACAAATGTTATATCTGAAATTTTTATACGAAATGGACATTACTTATACTACTAGTATAGTATTATACCCAATTTTTCTTTATATCATACAAAAATATGTCCAATGTCTTTATATCATATCATAAATTAATTATATCCGTTGAGCGTTATTTTCACGGAAGAAAAAACAATGCCTTAAGCCTTAGTGCCTCGATTACTATCATTATCAAAACCGCAGTCGCCAAAATTCACACTATCATATCGCTGCTTTTCAAGTATAGTACCTAGCTCAAACAAAAATAATTTACATTAGTCATTGACTTACAAATAAATGGACGACGGGTCTAATACAAAAACCACGACAAAAATGTCCCAAGTCAACCTATTTAAACGTAGTGACATGTAAAGGAATATGAAAAAGCTAAAACGTTGAATTTAAATTGTAATGTTATCGCAGTACTGTCTAATTTTGCTTGCTTCGCTGTCAGTCGAACAAACGAAGACTAAAGGGTGAATGACGCTCTGTATACGATTTTAACGCCCTATAAGTTCGGACACTTTCTAGCGCGGACCCGACGTCCATATAATTGTAAGTCAATGACATTAGTCTAATAACATCAAAGTCAAAGTCAATGTCAAATGATTTATTCACCAAGTCGGCAGGGAACACAGTACATTGCCTATAGGTAAGTCAAATTACTGAAAATACAGACTTAAATTGTACTGGTATACAAGATAATGAATATTCACTTAGATTTGAATCCATAAATTCGTTGATTTTATAAAAAGCGTGATTTTCAAAGCAAAGTTTTAATTTTTGCTTGAATGTAGCAATTTCCAAGTCAGATACACTAACTGGTAGTTTATTGTACACATTAATTTTCATATTCACGCCCTGCTTTAACATCAGCATTCAGAACGTGCCTTTTATTGGTTAAAATGACAACATGTGTTGGCAAATTCGTCGCCTTTGCACAATAAATATGCTTTAGTTGTTTCTGAATCATCTTCCTGATGAATTAGGTTAATTTTGAAATAGGCCACTACTCTAGAAAACCATCGGACGAAATACTATGAAATCTTGATAATGATTGGTCATCATTTCCATTAAAAAAAAAAAATAATTCATTCTGGAATTTTGGTATACTTTAAATTTTGCCCAGTTTGGCATATTTGTTGATTTTACATTGAAATTGCATTCAATGTGCTGCCATCTAGCGGCAATACCTGAAAGACTATGAGACGACGAACAACGTTCTTCAAAAAAGGCGACTATATCGCAACGTACTGTCGAATTTTATAACTGTAACAAAAAATCTGTTACGATAAACAGAAAATGGAAAATTTATCAAAATTAAAATAAAATAAGACTTAACGATGATATGAAACACCGTCATGGATAATACTATACAGGCGCGACTATCCTTTTGCACTCCAAAGTAGCAAAATAAGGCATTCTTCCACGATTTTCGAAATTTTGCTCGAGATATTGTCACGTCATGTCACGACGATAAATGTACGAAACGAAAATGGCGGATTGAGCTCAAGTATGCGGAATTCGGCGTACTTCTGGCACATGTATTACGCCCACTAACCACTTCTACTGTATTTATTATTCTGTGGTTGTTTTGAACAAAAATATGTCATTAGTTGTTATATCGAATGAACCGCACCGTAACCGCATAAGATATTAACCACGGCCACATTAATAAATACAGCTCTGTTAATTCGCCTTCAGTCAATTTCGGTTTAATCCTGGACTAAGGCCCTGCCCAGTTCTATCACAATTTTTCTAAAATTAAATTATTTATATTTTGAACAATAAAACAGATAACTACCACATTACATTGTTAAGAGTTAAATATGATACTACAAAATTCTGTACCAGATTGGAATCCTATTATGTTATGATTATGTTGACACGTCATCATAATTTTGGTGGCTATGTGTAAATATTTCAGATTTTCCATTCATATTTTAATGGGTCGTTATTGCTTCAATGGATGTGTGTTTGTTAATTTAACTAATTTGTGCGTTCCTAGCCGTTAAAATAGACGTAGTTTAACAAAAAGGATCCAATGCACATCCACTCACTTTCGAGATAATAATATGGCAGTTTAAAGTTTAAAAGTGTTTCTTACTTGTTTTATTTCCAAACATAAGTTTTGGAAATAAAACAAGTAAGTTTGTTTGTTTACATGATATTATAAAATATCATGTAACTCCAGAGATATTGATCTAAGAGGTTAGACTTTAGGAACCGTTTGGTATATAGGTATAACTCATTTTTTAATAATTTTGTGGATTGGATCCTTTTTGCTTAACTACGTCCAAATATCAATTAGGGCTACGCCGTATTGGTCGTTGGGCATGTCAATGAAATTAATTATTAATTTTAATTATTTTTATCGACAACCAGCCACATATTCAATAAATGAAGATAATTGACAAATAAAAAATGATTGGATTATACAATTAAAGAAACATGACATGACTAATTCACTGATAATAGTTATCTGACAATAGGTATACATACATGGAAAAATTGTCGATAAAATCAACAAAACACAAGGGAAACTACAGTTATCGGTAGTTATATCTGTCCATACGGGTACCTATCCTGTTGTTCCTTCAATAGACTAGTAAAGTTTGTGTACAAATTTTGCAACAAAAGATACGAATAATGACTTTGTATAGTAATCATTTATCTTGCAAAATTAAAATAAAGTAAAACGTTTGAGGGGTGTAACTACTACGTCAGTGCGAATGCCGATTACGCGAATGACGAAAGGCGAAGACGGTAGCGCTAAAGCTTAAATGCTCGATAGTGTAAATGAACTATAGAGCGTGTCCAGTTGCGCGAAAGCTTAAATGCGCCGTAGTCCATTTACGCGAATGGTCAGTTGCGCGTAAGTTTGAATGCGCGATAGTTCATTTGCGCGAATGACGATAGCACGAAGACAGATTTGACTCCCATGGCTGCAGGTTCTTGCAATTCTTTGCAATGCAAAGCGTTCATAATAAACTATACGATTATTTTTGCAAAAGTTCATTACGGTGTACTTGCTACAATTAACTTGCTTTCCAGCTTTCGCAAATCTGTCTTCGTGCTGTCGTCATTCGCGCAAATGAACTATCGCGTATTAAAGTTTTAGCGCAACTGACCTTTCGCGCAAATGAACTATTGCGCATTTACGCTTTTGCGTAACCGTCTTCGCACTAGCGTCATTCGCGTAATAGGCATTCGCACTCACGTAGTACACCCAAGTTTGAGAGCTCCTGTCGCGTCAATAGGACCATAAACCAAGCGTGTGCTTGAGTTTCTCAGTGGAGATTGCGGAACAAATTGTCGTGGTGCAAGGTCATGCAGCTACCATAAAACCACCATTCCGTTTGATTTTAGATATTATTTTCTTTGGCATTTGCAGTTCTAAATTAGAAAAAAAAAGCACTTAAAATAAATTCAACAATAAACGGTGTAATAACAAAAATACAACGATGATTGAAATTTTTATTGAATTGATATTCAATTAATTTTTGTGAAATTACTCCACTAGTTTGTTATAATTATTAATACAAAGGTCGAACACTCAGAAAAAAGTCCTTCGATCCGGCCGGATTCGAACCGACGTCTTCTAGCTTACCGTACCAGACGCTATACCAACTAAGCTTAGTTGCTTAGTTGGTTCGAAGTGGCGGGAAGCTTAGTGGTTCGAATCCGGCCGGATCGAAGGAATTTTTTGTGAGTGTTCAATCTTTGTATTACATAACAAACTAGTGGAGTAATTTCACAAAAAATAATTGAATATCAATTCAATAAAAATTTAAAATACAGCGAATAGCGACATATCTCGCCAGGACTGGTGTCCTGGTCGTATGTTACCAAGCTGTAAAGGTACTAACCGGGTGATAAATCTTTCATAGATTTCTCATAGATGGCGCTACGACTAAAAAGTCGTTGAAAAACAAATACACACGACGCAAGCACATAGAAAAATTCGTGAGGTCCACTGGTTTGTTCCGTTGCTTAGTTGGTATAGCGTCTGGCACGGTAAGTTAGAAGACGTCGGTTCGAATCCGGCCGGATCGAACGCAGCGGGGTGATGGAACGCAGCATTCTGAGCTTTAAACGCATTGACGGAGCGCGCAATACAATGCTGTGTTCTGTGACTGGCATTGCTGATGTGGGAAGCAAAACAGCCAGGCTTAAACGTGATTGGGCGTGGCATGTTAGCCGGATGTAACCTGAGAAGAGGGCGAACGTCGTCCCTCCTTGGAGGCGCGAGGATGAGAGGCGCCGGCGGGGATTACCGAAGTGTAGACGGGACGATCGAGGAGTGATAGGAAATCGAGACAGGAAATAGTGGAAGATTTTGGGGGACACCTTTGCCTAGCAGTGGAACACAATAAGTTAAATAAACAATGAAATAATAAAATCTGCGGTTAATTTAATTTTATAGTGCACTGACCAGTAATAGTTCGTATTGAAGAATGTAGTAACACGTTTAAATTTAGATTTACACTTTGGAGAATGGCTCGAAATTGGATTTCGAGCCATTCGGAAATCGTTTATTGAAGATCAGTGGGTCATTTTCTTCAATATTACAAGACTTCAAGCTGCTGCTTTAGTTGATTTCGCGATGCAATTCACTTTGCCAGTGCTTTAGAATGATAAACCAAACGTACCTAACTTTGAATTGTCAGTAATTCGATAAGAAGACATGCTGAAATCAGACGTAAGCGAAAGAAGAGACTTTAGTAGTCGTAGATCTCCTTGTGAAAGAGTTCGTCTAGATAAATACTGCCACCTAAATATTTCTGGCGCCAAATAGTAATGTGAACATTACTGCGGGAAGGATATGGGTGCTGGTGAAATTACAGGCACATGAGGCTTGACAATCTATGTCTCAGGATGATGGGCGCAGTGGTAATACCTACCTCCCAGATTTTATTTCTACTTCAAAGACTTATGAACACCTTGTGAGGTTTTTAAAGCTGTCGGGCTGGCGTGACGAACTACGAGAAAAGCCTCTTTTTACGAACTTAGAAGAACGCTAAGAAAAAGGTCGAATTATGATAATAACGTTTGCATGAATCCTTGCACTGGCTACAGCCGCTTAATCGAAACCAACCGAAAGGAGAGTTTTTTTTTCAAATTAATAATAATAATAATGTGCCAGACAACCACACATATAGAAAAGTTCATTCCTTAATTTGGTCCTGCCGGGAATCGAACCCGGAAGCTCCTCATCCAGCTCCCACAATAAAAACAAATTAAACATTCTGGTACATATGGCCAGCGGTTATGACATTATTATCATAATTCAAACTTTTTTAGCGTTGAAATATGTCCATGTTGGTATACGGAAATGTGGGCTTTTTCAAAGACACGGAACAATAACGTATTAAAAAACTGGTACAGAAAACACTAATCAAATTGTTGAATTTATATTGTTAAAATCTGTAATGCAATTGTGCAAGATACAGTCTAGGATACTAGATCAGTGTCGGTACAGCTCCAATGCCATTTACACGTTGTTGCCCCCAATGCAATCTTTCAATTACAGCGCGATAAATAACGCCCTTGTCGTAACAACATGTTTTAAGGTTACTCTTTACAGACTTAAGTACAACAAAACATAACGACTGTGAACTGGCAACCGGTACTATCTCAATTTTGACAACTTTACACAATGAAGAAAATTCTGGTTTATTAAACAAAACTACGTAGTGCATATGTAATAAAAATATTTTAAAACTACGTATTTTTATTTAATAAATTAGATGTTATATATTATACTATATATGACGTAAACAATATTTTTCCTCAACTGTAAAGTTGTCAAAATTGAGATAGACCCAATAGCCAGTTCACAGTCGATAAGTAAGTATTTGCAAAAAATTAAAAATAGTAACGTAGATAACTGCTATTAAAACTTGTTCCTTTAGGGTATTCCCTAAAATCAGATTAGATCTCTTGTTAAGAATCAAGCCTTGAACACGAGGACATTTTAGGAATTGGATTATATTTACTTTTACCAACGATGTGGGTATAGGAGTTGAATATACAGTCTTAAAAATTTACGATTGCAATTCCAATAGGTACCAACCCATGATACAAAACAAGATATCCATATTTATTCCTTATCCTAGTAAACTATGTATGTATACATACATATGTATGTATTAACTATTTAGTTTACTAGGATAAGGGCCTATCTATAGACCTCAACAAGAAAATGAATGCGGCGAATCACGCACACTAAGGCAAAGCGTATATCAGGCCAAAATCGTCACGTGATTTTTATTAGAAACTTCTGAATACAGCTTTAGGTCAATGATACAGCTGTATAATAAGGTAACAAGTAAAAAAAATACTAATTTGGTTTTTGCGTCCACTATTCATGAAATGCAGTGACAGGTTCTTAAATTTTATACGAAAATGAACATACATCTTTTTAAAAAAAAAATAAACGAACTTCAAAGGTTTATGAAATTTAATTTATTAGTCAAGATTTATTGAATATAGTTAACGCAAAATGGTTGAAATCCGATAAATCTTGATTTATTTGCTACCCTTAGAGATGGAATATTTTCTTCAAATTTAAATGGGACCAATACGAGGTATCCTCTTTCCACAATAAAGAATCATCAAAATCGGCTCACAAATGCCGAAGTTATCGCGTAGCATACACCCAAAAAAAAACAGTCGACTTGACAACCTTCTCCTTTTTTGAAGTCGGTTAAATATAATTACACATTCACGGCCGGTAGTGTTAAATGACTACTAGTATGAGCTTATAAGCAGCCAGCCAAGCTCCATGCAATTCACTTGACGTAGTAAAACTGAATTGCTTAAATTCGTATCATGACCTACACAAAGTTGAACGAGAATGGCATGGCAGGATGATGACTTTTACTTTTCATATGTTAATTAGTGTCTCTGGCTGGCTGGCTGACATCTAACAAGAGCGAGATGGAACTACATAATAAATCATAAGAAAGAAATAGACAGATGTACTATCCTGGGAGTGTTCAAGCACCATTAACGATTGTGTTCAAAATGAGAAGACTTATACTTTTTTTTATTAATTTTATTATTGATTATACTTATTGCGTTGTTTTGTAATATCGGCAACTTTTCAATCATACTTTACAATTTGTCGTACGTACGTACGTACGACAAATTGTGTATACGTACGTACAAAATTACGTGTCATGTGTAGTCATTATTAATGAAATTAATAAGGTGAGTTCGTACTTTGATAACATAATTGGAACGTATCTTGTATTCCTACATTTTCATTGATTCAAAGTAAAATTTGGCACTATTCAAAAGTTATTTCATGATTTTCGCCAAGTCAATAAAATTATTAATATTCCATTTAAAAATTGCAATAACGTTCATGCCAATAA
The DNA here is from genome assembly GCF_003589595.1 of Hyposmocoma kahamanoa. Classification (NCBI taxonomy): domain Eukaryota; kingdom Metazoa; phylum Arthropoda; class Insecta; order Lepidoptera; family Cosmopterigidae; genus Hyposmocoma; species Hyposmocoma kahamanoa. Next base: position 1,105,296 of record NW_020656077.1, read on the forward strand.
TTTATCAACAATACTTTAAAGATTGGAACCTCGAACTAAAACATTCAAAAAACGCTCAATAGCTAATTAATAGTATTTATTTATTAACAATTGGCTATATAGCCTAAAAAGACAACAAATAATTATGAAACTGGAAATATAATAAAACTTAAACGAAATTTGTTAAATGTGTAGCCACGGCGTAACTTTATTTGAATTGCTTACAAAAGACAGATGAGACCGCCATGTGTATGGCAAATGACACGTCATGATACGATTTTACTATGAAAGAAAAGGCGAACGGATTTCGAATGGGGAACGTAAACTGCATGGACAGTGAATTGTTTTTGTGAGGTCATACCTAGTCCGAATTTGACAGGCAATACAACTAACAAGCTTAAGTAGGATTGCTCTAAGAGCTCATAGTAGGCCCCCTAGATGCTAAATGATTAGTACCTTAAACAATATTGTTTCTCCTAATATCACTTTAAGTAAATATTTCCTTATGTTATAACTGATACAAAGACTAAACATAAAGAAAAACTTCTGACTGGATTCGAGCCAGTGTCTGTTACCAAAATGGAACCACAGCTCTTAACCAACTGAACTACAGACCGAGACATCAAACCTTACGAATTTCCTTACGTGTAATTCCTCAGATTGTCAACGCTAAGAAAATTTAATATAAAGTCATCATCGTCACAATCGATGATTCCGCCAATATCAAGTTAAGGAAGACATGCAGTTTTTACTCAAAATTTTAAAAGTGAATTTCGACAGAATTCGCTGAGGAGAATCTACACGAATTTGGTTTCACCGTATTAACGCCAAAACGACTTTACCTATGATGGTTCGCATTGACGTAATGGACTAATTAAATATACGACTATCAAGTTAATCACTTAAGAAGCAGATATTTGCATGCGCGATAGAGAAAACATTTTCAGCAATTGTAAAAACATTTTTAGCTCCAAATGATAAATACATAATCTTTTGCTTCAGCCTAATTACAAGCTTTTAACGACTTATAACAGATTACACGTTTTGCATGTATTATCGATGGCATTATCTACGAAGTTAATGTTTGTGGCTGTCAACATGGTCATACAAAAATATTCCAAAGTGGTAACCATTACCTATCGGATACGTTTTAATCGCCACATAGATTAGACGTGTCCATTAAATAAGTAGCTATCAATTACCGTACTTGTACCGATAATACTAACACTTTGATAATAAATTCGGCAGTGCTAATCAAGCCGTCAGAATGTGCGCGTGTCGCCAGAAGAAGTCCTTCCTCATAAAGGATATACTTGGCGACGTTTCTGTAAAAAACAAGACTTACACAAGTATCGATTCCCCTAAGCCACTAGCATGCAACAGAGCGACGAAACATACCGCCCTTGCGGTCGGCGAAGGAACAAAAGATAAGAATCCTAAAAACAATGTTATACTCGATGAAAAAGCCGTCAGATTCAATGTAGTATGCGAAGTTCAGAAAGAACTAGATCTCAACAGTGCCAAAGTTAATCTCGAGCAACGCCGGAACACTTACCCTCTTTATCCTACACCGGTAAAGGCCAATGCAGGCTGGCCGGTGCCAGCGTTTAGGATGAAAGACATTGTTAGCTATCCAATGGAACCACGACAATCGTTCAGTTACTTCAGCGACCCGATGTTGAATGCAGACCAGATTTTGAGGAATCAACTGGCAACTAACAGCTATCTGCCTCATCCGCTCTTACTACGACAGCCTTTGGGATTTGACAGAGGTGAGAATACATTCAAATAGAAAAGTATGTATTGCAAAAAAAAATAACTGCGTGAATCAAGCTTGTGTAACTATGCAGTTCATTTTTTTTTACTTTTATTTGCGTGATTTTTTTTTACTAGTATTCTATATACACCAATCTCTCATATCTGCGTAAATATATTCGATAGATATAGGCATAATCGTTATCTACCAAATAAATATTTTTTTTACGATTTACAAATCGACGATGAGCTGATAACATCCGAATAGACCAATAAAACAATAAATATATATGCACATGTCTAATCATATTTTATTATTACTGTGTACTATTTCCTTTAGGGTCACTGATACGAGTACCAATTGTAATGTATACGTAGGTACTTATTTATCTTTAGGTATAGTGCTAATCGATAATAAATCTTCATAATTTAATTTATTTTAATGCACTGATTACTTATACAAAACAACAAACATCATACAAACCCGAAGCATAAAATTGCAATAAACAATATTATATTTGATGAAAACATTATTATCATTTATTTAATGGGTATTTTGCACATTGTTCGCGATTGCAATTGGTATACAATATTCGTACGGTAAGCCACGCCTAAAATATACAATCAATAAAATTTCCTTGTTGAAAATTGTATCTTACATAATTTACATAGTGATGGATAATTAAGGAAGTAGTAGTTCTAGCTTAGAGTACCTGAGATTATTTATATATCGGCGTATTTACAAATGATTTATATATGAATGTAGGTACTTATTACGTATATATACATAGCATAAAATGAGCTATGCGAATTTTGCTGACTGCGCGAAAGTTTACATCTAGTGACACAAAGATGTGTTGCATACTAAAAAAAAACAATGTTTCTCATAATGGCAAAAACCAAAGTAATATAAAATAAAGTATTCTATAGGTTTAAGTTTGCATTATCTAAAAAGACTGCAAATAATCCCTAGTATTAAGCTGGTGTCGATCCAATCAGTCAATAAAATAGATAATTACATCAATGTGATAAAAATACTGTAGAATATCAAAACATGATAAGGCAATATTATGTATTTGTGGATTTTAGGCGTAACCACGTAAATAGGACCATCGTGACATCACTCACTGACTCATAAGCTATTACTTTAATAAATTTTTAGTGCTGTTTTTTTAATACAGTTTTAGAGTGACGGCGCTGTTACAGACACCGCACGATTAAGTTATTTTGCCTCTATTATATTAAAATACTTTCTCATTACTCTCAGGCTATCAGACTATTAGTTTCAACACCATAAAAAAAATCCATAAGTTACTTTCTCCACGACTGTACATACATCGTCACTACTTATTAATATTCCTGTCTTTCATGTGATGCACTATCACCATGAAAATAAGATGTATTTAATGAAAATAAGTTTGGTCATACTCGTATCTGTGCTGAAACTTTATATTTAGTTTTCAATGTTATACACCTGCAAGCTCATTTCACTTTCATACACTAACGAAAGGGAAACATAATGCTAATAACTTTATTTCTGCTGTCAAATAAATTTAAAATACACATAACTATACCAAGAGACAAATAAGTTCGCGAAGCAATAAGTTGCACACATTATTAAATCTAAGCCTTCGTTTGACTACAAAATTAGCTCTATTAAGCATTCATAGAAAAGATCTAGATAGTTAATAAAGCACGATAACATAAATCGCTATTACTAACACCCAATACAGCTATCTTATCAATCTAATGTATTTAAGTAGGTACAATATCGATTATACCAATCGATCAATGACATAAAGTGACATTAAAAAAATTTAGGCCACTATCATTTCCCGAAATAGACGGATAAATTCAGTGTTAATTAACGTACCCAATCAGTAGTGGTACCGCATAAGTTTCCGCTGTCATTGGCACGTACCCTACTATGGATGTGTTATGAATGACAGGTGAATTAATGTTTCCTGGTTGTAAACAGATAAGGCCGTCCAAAATAAATGTTTATTACTCATTATCCTATTGACACATTAATAAAAAAAGAGAATAAAAATTATATAAAAATATAATGAGAATAAGAATTATAGGTGCATATCACAGAATATTAACACTGTTAAACCACTACCACATGCAGTACATGTCGAAATGAACAATGTAATGGGTATTAAATTGTGTTCAACATTACGATGTTTTACTACCTTGGTATTTAATATTTTTTGTGAAATTACTCCAATAGTGTGTAATATTAACGCAAAGATCGAATACTAAGAACAATCCCTTCGATCCAGCTGGAATGGAACGAGTGCCTTCGGTACTGTATGCTGAAGGCACTGGTTCGAATGACACTGTAAGGAATATTTCTTAGTGTTCAATCTTTTTTTTTCTGTATTAATAATTACGAATATTGTAGTCGTACTTCCAAAATAATCTATCAAACTATTCTACAATGGAGTTAAAAAAAACTAAGCCTTCTAAGTACGTATATAATGCATTGCAGGTGGTCCGTCTTGCTGCGGAGGTTGGTGGGGGCTAAGCGGTCGTCGCAAAGGAGGGCAGGTGCGGTTCACTGCTACGCAAACCAGCGTCCTGGAGCGTCGGTTCAATGCCAGCAAGTACCTCAGTCCAGATGAGAGGCGCGCACTCGCCGCCTCCCTCAGACTCAGTGATCGACAGGTTGGCCCATTAAACTATTATACACTTTGTTGAGCGCAATGAGGGTCACGGTAGCAATGACTTAGCTTTTTTTCTATATTTGGAATAACATTTATTGAGCCAAGAAATAAAATCAGTAAAGAGTATAAAAAAAGCGACCTGAAAAATCATTCATCCCCTAATTTGCCACCCTTAGAGATGGAATATCTTTTTCAAATTTAAATGGGACCACATCTGAGGTACAATGTTTCAAATGAGAAAAAAATCATCAAAATCGGTTCATAAGAATTATCGCGTAACATACATGCAAAAAAAAACACAGTCGAATTAAGAATTTTTTGAAGTCTGTTAAAAACACAAGCTAACGGAGCATAATAGCACTTAAAATTTTAGCATGGAGCTTACGCCATATTATCAACGGTGTTAGTACTATTATAAGCATAATATTCAACGTTTATAAGATAAAAATCGCATGTCCTTGAACGACAGCCTCAATAGTCAATTAACCAAAAACGAGCGCCAATCACCTTATAAAGATTCCATATCAAATCACAATATTCCACCATTATCTTTGCAAGGGGATTTGTCACTAAAATAAGACTCAATTTATTTAATTCAGGCAGCCAATTTTCGTAACTATAGCATAATAAACTTTATGACAATTGTGTAAGGCAGACACCGCACCTTCTAGAGAATTCTCGTAGTCTTAGGAATTCCCTCAGCTACAATATCGTATCTAATTTGTACTACGTTACTCAATTAAGAAGTTTATTATGCTATGTAAAATTTCGTTACAAAAAATTCTCATCCATACGTCATGGCAATTCAATTTAATTGGATATCCGCGGCAAATTGAAAGGTTTCATTTTTTTCTTTTTTTTGTAAAAATACTATTTAGCTATCTTACGAGGACATATCGTGTCAAGTGGCAAACAGTAGTTTTTACTGCAAAACGTTTTAAAGAGAATGAGGCTCTTAATTAGGCATTTAAAATCAATCTCAAGTTTCAATAAAACATGTTGTATAAAAAACAAACGACGATACAACCTAATGTCTTTTACCATTGCGAGATTATTAGTATTATAAAGCATTGTTTGTAAAAATATCTAAATTCCAAAATATGGACCTTAAGTCCAAGTAAGACCTCTCATACCCATCTCCTCGCCTAACACTGTTACATCTGTATGCAAAGGTTCAACAATGGTAATTGATGGTGGACGATTTCCTATTGATCCTACTGCTTAAGACAAACAGTGAAGGAAGTTCTACCTCCACCAGGTATAAGGAGTGACAATTCAAAAATTACAATGAACAATTAATTGATGTTTTCAGGTGAAAACCTGGTTCCAAAACCGTCGCGCGAAATGGCGCCGAACGACTCCCGACTCGGCCGACGCCAGCAGCCCGCTCACCGTGGACGAGGGCTCTGACGACGATGTGCTAATCGCCGACGAAGAACAAACTTAATGACTACTGAAAACTTTCATAGCGATCCCCGCCACGGTGTGAAACTTTAAAGAATTCATTTCTTCTACAAACATTGGTGCCCAAAATAGCTAGCTAGCGCCACCTGTTCAGGGTCCGTAAAGGAAACTTGATATTGTGAGTTGGGATTGTAATACTAGAGAAATTGAATTTTAAAACGCGATACAGTCCCTATCGATTCCCGCAATCATAAACTATTTCTATGTAATCGTTCAAAAAGAGACAACTTTACAACGGCATTTCTTTACGGCGTAGAATATTGTAGAACAAATGAATTTCCCACAATAGATTTCGATATATCTCAGCAGTAGACAGAAGTAACAATTACAACAAACAGAATAAATGTAAATAGAAATCGAGTTCAAGCGCTGTAAATTTCGTCAAAGTTGCATCTAAATAATTCACGATAAACCTGGAACTGCGTCATTAATACCAAATAGACTTATGATATGTTAGTCTTTATCTCATTATTTTATAAAAATAATATATTATGTATAGATGCAATTACACCAGAGCGCTTTCACTTGGGTTCGAAGCATGCACCTGTCTTGTGTTATCCACTGGTGCTTGCCTTTGTCATGTGCTTTCAATTTGCTTTTTTTTACTTTATTGATGTTCTCCTAAACACACTAGAATAAGCGTCAAACGTTACTTGAAAGGGCAGATTGAAGCGCATCCGTGTAATTACAAATTACATTATTCATTGCCCTTTGTTGCTGTGCACAAAGAGAATAAATTCGTGGACCGGTAATCACTCAATTATGTAATAGAGTTATTTGCGGTTAAGGATCTCCTTTATTAACTGTCAGATTGCCAGTGACGATTATCATTCTGATAAATAATTCACAATCGACTTTATTCTACTACAATACGTGTAAGAGTATATTTTTAAGACGCATAGACAATAATTGTTTTAAATTTTAAATAATAGTTTTTTTTTTATAAATTCGCATGATTTGAAATGTGCTGTAAATAGCTTTATGCATTTAATTGTAGTTAGTACAAAGGTACGAGCATCGCAGCCTTGATGCTTAGTAGTTTTTGTATCTCAGAATGAAATGGAAGAACTTCCCCAGGTGTAGCTTTTGATGAGCATGAGACTGTATGTATTAGAAACTAACACTTTATATAAAGTAATGTAAAAAGTAGCGAAATTAAACTATGTTCTACGTACTGTAACCGTGTTTTGACTTTAAAACTTCCCTTACAATTTCTTCTCGCTTTGAATCTTTAGTCAACAAGAAAAATTTAATTTTAAATATAATTATTTCGTAATTATTTATAAAATCACGCAGGTCAGAGATCCCTAAAATAACACAACGATTATTTAAAAAAATTTATTAATAGAAAACAAGTGCTTAGGGAAAACTTCAAAACAAAACAAACTCTTAACACCCTTAAAGTGGACAATAGTAAATAATAATTTATTTTATTTACACCTTAACATTTTATGAAGACCACCCGAAAAAGACAGAAGTATTTTCACTTAGGCCGTATAAAACAGTTTGTCAATAGACTCACATTTTCATATAATTTAAATTATCATAAATTATTTATTAAAATCCTCATTGACGAAGTGAAGAAAATACAATTTGAGAAATAATTAGTTATAAAAGTATTTTAAAATGTCATTTGCGCTTGATACACTAAAAGTATTTATTATATTACTAAAACATATATTACTAAAAGTACTTGTAGAATCATTAAAATGTATGTATATAAAATAGACACCAAGTGACAATGCTACCAAACTGTATTGAAAGATAATTATGTACACGTTACTACGTGAGATATGATATTGGCAAAGTCTACCTTTATACGACTTATTATTTAAAAATCTACATGTTCAAGGACTACCAAGTAGCTACTATAACCGAAATAAGTATAGTCCTAGCTTTAAACTGTTGTACTTTACGCAACATACATAATTCCTACTGTCCTTCAAATGTTCATTTCAGAAATACGTCACTTAAACTAAATCCCGTGGCAGTGTAATAAATAAATCGTTTATCAAAATAACTTTACCAACAACCAATCAATTAGAAAAGACGAAAATGTTTTGAAAAAAATCGTTAAGAATAACAGTTACAGAATAATTATTCCTTATTCGTCCTAAATTAATAAATCTTGTTATTTCATCACAAATTGACTGATTTCTTAAACGTCACATTTTGTTTTTAATATGCTTATAATTTTAGAATTATAAATATAGGTTCGTGAAAATCTGATAACGCGTTCGCCAAAGCAGACTTACTTATACTTATTTCAGACCACATAATAAATCCTAAAAATTAAATAAATAAAAGGGATGAATAAAAATTGTAGAATCAGTCAGTTGGAAGCATAAAGGGACGAATATGGAATCCGTTAAATAAGGGAAGAATGAACAATAGTTTTTACTCAGCTTTCCTGAGTGCGCCTCTGGCTCTCCATGCTTTGAGCAAGTTGTACGAGAAGTAGAGCTGGAAGAAGTGCACCTGGGACACCACCATCACGAACGCGTACCATAGTAATCCATATGGGTATCCCTGGATAAAGGAACAATATATAAATAATAGCTAACATTGTCACATTATGTGGTGCACTGTTTTTATTTTTTTGCTGTGTCCAATCTTTGCACAAATGCTGCTCTCCACAAAGCCATTGGAAAAATGTTACTCGATGACATTATTTTAAAGATCTTTAGTCAATAGTAGTAACAATCTAATATTAGATCCTTGCCTATGAAATTGCCAATTGTAAATACTGGGAAGTTTGAAGTTCGATATCTTTCACTTTACTTAGAGTCTCAAATTAAAATTACAATTATATAATGATATTTGCTTTAAAAAATCAGTTATTCATTATTTTTTTCTGTGACCCCGGAAAAATCGAAATTGCGTCTGTTTTACGAATACAAGTTCCGTCGTGGCACCAGCACAGCACAGACGGCACGCAATATCAACGATATGTGTGGACCAGCTAACGCAAGTAAGAGCGCATTGCGTTTTTGGTTTCATCGCTTCCATTCTGGAAATTTTGATCTCAATAATGATAACGAAGAATTTAGTATAGTGGAAGCAGATTCATCTTAAACCACGTCGTAATTAGCAGTAGCCTTCAACGTAAGTGACAATACGATATTGATTCATTTGCCTCAAATTGGAATGACAAAAACCTAAGAAAGTGTGTGCCGTATGAACTCACTGAACAACAACAACAAAATCGCGTCGAAGCTTGCCTTAACTTGTTGGATAGGCACTCAAATGAGGGAATTCTAGATCAGATTGTCAATTGTGATGAATAGTGGATCTCGTATGATAATCGAAACCACACAGGAGGAAGTCAAACCATGTCTCAAACGCAAATTGAATCAAAAGCTGCTTGTGTGTGTATGGTGGACCTATAGCGGTATTGTTCATTACAGCTTCTTGAGACCTGGCACATCAATTACTGCAGTGGTGCACTGTGAAGAATTGAAAGTGATGATGGACAATCTGGCTGTCAAACAACCTAGACTTGTCAATTGCTCTAGTAGACTCATTCTCCACGCCAACACTTGCCCACACTGCACATCGGACCTTCTCAAAACTACAGGAGTTACAACTGAAAACTCTCCGTCACCCACCATATTCACTAGACCTTTTTTCGGAATTTGGATAAATTTTACAGGGAAAAAATTTCAAATCCGACGGGGCAGTGAAAAATGCCTTTACACAGTTCCTTTCAATTCCTATAGCAGAGGCATCAATGAACTTCCATTAAAATGGCAAAAGTACATCGACAATAATGGTCAATATTTGGATTAACTAAATATATACTTTTCATTAATTTTCATTTTTACAATTCTCTCTATATAAAACGGCAATTTCATAGCTGCTACGGACCTAATAGTTTCTGTGATAGAAATTCATATGGCAATCCACATATCGTCGGGTATAGTGTAATTAAGCGTAATTAGCATTTCATTATGAATCTTCATTTTGGTAATTTAGATGCCAAATCAAGTTCGAATAAACGTCGTGGTAACCAAATCAGCGTGATTTACGGGAATTTATTGTTATTAGCCCGTAACAACGTAACGTGACGAGATAAATAAATTTTTACTGTGCAAAAATAACTCGTAAACAAAGTCGTAGCCATTGAAATAACAAAGTAATAACGTTAAATCCCTCTACTATTAAATTTGAATTAGAGCAGACACACGCATTTTACCAATACTACATACGCGGGTATGCACTATCCCCGACGATATTTGGATTTCGAAATAGAAACAATTTACAATCATATCATTAACTACTATTTTTTAAATCATATCAATTTCAAGGTCATCTCCTTATCCCTTTATATTGGAATAAATCCGCGCACGTTCCTGTATCGTTTTTTCACCGTTTATATATTAGTCTAGAACTCGGAACATTTTATAATAGCATAATTATCATGTGATCTATATTCTCAAAATATTTTTGTAGATGAGTTGAAATTGGTTTTCATTTCTGGTTTATTTATCATTCATCATAATTTACTACCTGCCACATCTCTATATCCACTTCGGAACTATCATCACTGTCGTCGTCTCTAGTGAGGTACCTCCACACGTCGCCGCAGTAGTAGAGCACGCAGTACAGCAGTGGACCAAACCCCATTATTGTAATACCATACATGTATCTTCGTATCAGCTTTATGTTGTTGCGCCTGATTGCAGCCAGAGCCACAAACGAGCACAGCAATGATAAACCCCAGATGTACTCCCACCAAAGAGGCTGGAAAACACAGTTTTCAAATCGTAATTGTTTGATCTACAGTTTTACAGTGCAGGCTGTACAGTGATATAAAGCACTCGTTAATTATTAAATATATTTCACATATTAATTATCACTAGCAAATACAAGCTACATACTCATTCACCAGCACACGCAACATTTAAGCACAAATTTTTGGGTTAATACTAAAAGTTTACAGTGTCTATGAGTTGAGAATTTTCTGTCTAATTGTAATGTTTATTACAATTAGACGGAAGATTCTCAGCACATAGACACTGTAAACTTTTAGTATCTACAACCTAATAAATGGGTTGTAAAACTATCATCATCATCAGTCTATCGCGGTCCACTGCTAGACATAGGCCTCTACGAAGGATTACATATTTTACGAATTTCAGATTGACTCAAGATAGATGCGCCAGCAACCAGCATTAAGGACTTTCTAATATCCACTATTTAAGAACTATTATAAGCAGTTAAAAATGGAAAGATACAGTCATGTAATCATAAAAATTATGATACTGAATTAATTGAACCACAATCCCGTTCATTTCCCCAGTGCACCCAACATAGCCCTATGTTGAGTGTGTGCATTATTATTATTATTACTTCCAAGGAACAACAACCTTCATCAGCTGCAGTAATAGTAAAAAACATTCGCAATTCAGCATTTATTCTCAATAGTAAAATACACAGGGCAAAACTCAGGTTTTTCTGGTTACACAGATTAAATATCTAATCAACATTAACATTCTCATTTTCAATTACACATATATTTCAAAGCTTTTTATACTTTTCACAATATATTTATTGTGGCCCTAAACTCTAAGAAAGATTAAAATATGGACAAAAGCATCCTACTTGGAAGCCAGTTTAAAACTAAGGACAAAATGTTAAATCCTATACACAAACATAAACCAGAAAGCAAATCATATGCAGTTGTCGCAGTTGCATTGTGTCTGCATGTTACCTATGCACCAGTAGTCATAACTAACAGAAGTTACAACTACACCATTTGTGGTTGTAAGTTATTTTATAGAAAGACATAAATGCAACTGGAAAATTGAGTTGCATGCCTGCGGCTACTTAAAGGTTTCAGAGTCTTAATATGGTTCCTACTCACACAGCATTGTAATTTTATTTTATATGTAACTTGAAAGTAAAACCATAATGCAAGAGAACACGTAAGCAATTGAGTCTTGTATTATTCAGTAAAATAAATTGTTGAAATATTCATTTTGAATGAGAACAGTGATCAATATGACAACAAACAGAATGGAAACATGTTCACAAGCAGTAACACAACAATTAAATAGAAGTAAAGTAATGATAAATAGGATTTATGTTCAATGTCAGCAGCTATTTAGTAAGTGATTTAACATTGAATTGCATTTTGGCACAAACTCAACGAGGAAATTTTGTAAAGATCTTTGGTTTACGATACAATAAAGGGATGCCACCCGTTTGTATTGGAGCAGCTCTGTAGAGAGTACAGCAAACATATAACACAGTTGATACAATGGCAAAATTAATTAAAGGATAACAAGTGAGATGAAACTCTAGCTGTTACCTGAGGTATCTGCAACTCTTCTATCTCCAATATAAAGATGTCAAGCTTATCCAGTATATCTGAAGAAAGCTTTGCTAGCATCACCAGAAACAGAGAGTGATGAAAGAATATGCAGTACTTCAATCTCGACTTGTTCAAAGCACTGGAAACATAACATTGCTGTCATCAAAATCACTGACCAACAACAATTCAGAGAATTACATTATGTACTCAAGCCAATATCAAAATGTAGGGTGAAAAATCTGTAATGTAACTAGCAAAGTTTAATTCATTCTGCCAAGGTTTTTTTTAAATAAAAGGCGCGAATATTTTGCTATCGATCGCTTGTCTAAAAATAATTTGGCGGTACATAACGACACGAAACAACTTTCGCATTACAATGTGACAATAAACTTACATTCTTACTACTTCCCCGTTAACTGCAAAGAAGGAATAGCCGTCAGAAACTCACCTTATTTGATATTGAGCTGCTATTTTCTCCCTATGCTCAAAGTCTGCTCCATTCGTACCCGTCACCATAATACCGCCCCGTGAAGCCATTTCTTACCACGAACTACCGCACGAATTGTCACAAATGATATTTGAAGCAAATAGGAATTATTCTAAAGACATTATTCAGTTATTTTCTGTTTAGATTTTTATTTTTCGATCAATCCATCACTGGAACCTCACATGCCAAACGTAAGAAGGAGTGAGCGAGCGAGCGAATTTGGCAGATGCCAAAAATGCCAACTCTTCAATATGTTTCTTTCTACGCAAAGTTTTAAAAAGGAAAACGTGTTTGCTTTAGCAAAATACCATAGAGGATTGAAAAAAAGAGATACGATCTTCCTTTTTCAAAAGCAGATTTTTTATTTTTTGTTCATTTGCATTCCTAAGTAGTATAAATCATTGAACTTTATTGTTTGTAACCACAATGAAATATATGCAATGAGGGTGGCTGGATGGAATAATTTGAAATGAACCTAACCACGCCCACGTGGAAGTAAATTTCATGTTGGGATTTGGACAGACTCAACATCGTCTCTATACAGAGTACTAAAAAAACCGACCTCAAAAGTACGTGGAACTACGTCTATTTGCCAAGTTTTATTGAAATATCCCGTAGTTCGCCACTATACGGGACTTGACACAGGAGATAATAAAAATCGGTTCTCACTACTCAAAGTATATTGAGAGAGAAAAGGGTTTTGAATTGGAGAATAGCAAAATAAAAAAAATAATTGGTCCTTATAATTAAATTTAGACGCTGTTTATAAAAATGAATCTTTATGCGTGAACAGCCATCCTTGGAGGTGGATGATTTTCTTCAAAATGAAATGGGACCACTATAGAGGTGTCCTCTTTCCAACAAAAAAGAATCATGAAAATCGGTTCACAAATACCGGAGTTATCGCGTAACATACATTTTTTTTAAATCCTCCTTTTTTGAACTCGGTTAAAAACCAAGATGGCACGATATGACGCCAACAATATACTGCAACGAAGATTAGATCTGAAAAAAATATTTCCTGTGTATTTTGTTTATTTCAATGGGCGTCTACACTGTTTTTTCTAGGCCGCTTCGAGTGCGTGTCCACAGAGTCACTGCCGTGACGAATAGTTCGTATCACTTAAATACGTGAGTTATCCGTTAGTTCAGTTCACAACGTTTAAGGTACGTACTCGTGAAACGTGAAGAAGAAAAAGAACTACACCAAGAAGAAAAAGATTTTGGGTGAATTACCTTGGGAAGTCTTCCGAAGCATCCCGAAGGCTACTCGTCAGCCTAAGCATAAGCATAAGCTTGCCGCGGTTTTCTTTCTGTACCTATGACTATTGTAATTGATATTTAAATTATAATAATATCATGAAATCAAGAATTATTATTATTGTTTATTTTGTATTTTTTTTAATTAATACAATTTTATATTTTCATATTTGTAAAATTGGCACACTACGTCTCCCGCTCCGATTAGCTTTCCTCTAACTCTAAGGTTGTCTGGAAGAGATCGAGACCTTGGCCTGTAGCGCCGTTAAATGCGATGCGATGAGTGAAGAAAACGAAGAGACGCCTTTACCCTGCTCAATATCAGTAACGGTTGAAAAACGAAATGAATGCACAGGAGCATATCGTTCGATATCAATGTAACCCACGTCAATATTACGATTTCCCCGATTACAGGGTTATCGTAAACATACAAAGGTTACGTACATAGTTGTGTCATACAATAAAAAAACGTCACAAAATTTGAACGTACGGCTATAAATGATGGCAATAATCATAAAGAGTTGAATAATCTCAGTACAGAGTACTAAAAAAACCGACCTCAAATGTCATTCGTCCCTTAATTTGCCACTCTTGCAGGTGGAATGTTTTATTAAAATTTAAATGGGATCACTTCTGACCCCCTTTCCAATAAAAAGAATCATCAAAATCGGTTCACAAAGTTATCGCACAAAACAAAGTCGTGAATTGAGAAACTCCTCCTTTTTTTGAAGTCGGTTATAAATTGAGGATATACATTGTCTAACATGCGGTATGAAATACCGATTCCTAAAAAATTTCACTCATTTTCATTAAAAAAACATGCTAAATAAGAATCTTCTACGACATGTTGTACTATAGAGACCACAGACCACATTTACTTCCGTGATAGAGACCAACACTAATGCAGGCACCACCTTTGTTTTCTTAAACAGATTTTAGCAATCGGCTACACTATTGCCATGGACCAATAAATAATTCAAGTGAAATTATTCAAGGATATTCAAGAATAATTCAAGGGAATGCTTTGATAAATTTTAGTTCGTCTATGTAAAACAAATTAGTTACAAAAATAGCTATTTGGTACTCATCGCGACCAATAGGTACCTACTCTCTATGAAATCAAACTACACTTGTAACAAGCACAACTTTAACATGCAATTAGTTCCATCACGCCACTGCTAGATGGATGGATGACTTCAATAGTATAAGTCATCTCATATATTTTGAATTGTTAGTGCTTTCTGCTCGTGCTCAAGTATTTAAGAGATTCCGTCCAATTTCTGCTACTTTAAGATTTGGCGCTGAGCTGTGTGCTTTCACACCAGTGAGACATACTATTGGGTCCTGAACCCTGTAAATTTACCCTTTTTGATATTAGAAAACATAAATCTACAGTCAAATAATTAAGTACCTCTCAATTTTTCATTCTTTTTTTTTCAAGTCAAAATCGGACATTTCTAATAACTAATAAATATTTTGATGAATCTAGAGTGGCTTTGTGACTTGGAGTAAATTAATTTGCTCTTGGATTAACTATTTCTGTCTTATAACTAAAATATACTTTTTTTATCGATTTAGCTCGTGAAAATTTTCGTAGTATGATTTTCTACGACTTTAAGCGTCATTTAACAGGTCAGCAGAGCTTCGCTCGGCTTCAATATGCTTTTGACGATGAAGCACCATGCAAGACGACTATTTATAGCTGATTTGCAGAATTCAAACGCGGTCGTGTGAATCTGTGACGAATTCCGTAATGGTCGCCCATCCACTGCTGTGAACAACAAAAACATCGATGCTGTGCGCCGTATGATCAAAACAGATAGACATGTGACATACCATGAGATTCGGGCATCTTTAGGCATAGGCATGAGTTAAATACAATCAATAATTTGGGTGTGAAAAAGCTGTGCTCTCGGTGGATCCCACACAATTTGAGTGAGACTCAAAAAACGGAACGGAACGGAACGTCACTTTGTACCAACGCGATTCGGTAGAGTGGTATTTTTGTAGAGTGGACATTAGAGATTGTGCTAATCGTTGCTGGGGTTTTAAAAGTAGGTAAATATAAAATTCCACTGAATTTTTCTGATAGATAATTACCCAGACTTCATTTTCATCAGTATGTTATTGAATCAGACTATATATTTTTATTTCTCGTGTTAATCTTATGTCTGCTACTATTTTTAATAAAAATATTACTATTAACATTTTCGTAAATGTTGAAAGCTGAAATCAACCAATCTGGCTGTTTCGACTTCTGAAAGTTCATATTTTTTAATCGCGTACATTGCAGAGCTGCGTTTTGATAACTGACTTACTTATGGACCCCAATGCAATTTAGCATCTTAAGTTACACCTAGAAATACAACTGTATCTACAAGGTTCAATTTTTCGTTTCTAACCATAATGTTTGTGTCCGTCTGCTTAACATTAGGTAAATATG
The DNA here is from genome assembly GCF_003589595.1 of Hyposmocoma kahamanoa. Classification (NCBI taxonomy): domain Eukaryota; kingdom Metazoa; phylum Arthropoda; class Insecta; order Lepidoptera; family Cosmopterigidae; genus Hyposmocoma; species Hyposmocoma kahamanoa. The sequence goes on from NW_020656077.1 coordinate 1,121,669, forward strand.
TAAATTTCACCCAATTTGTTTTTTTTTGCTTATTATGAAGCAGGTTATTAACAGCGAACCAATCTACTACTTTAGATATAGCTTTGTTTATATCGTCGTAGGAACTTCATTTACGCCATGTAAATATTTGTTTCAAAAGAAATAACAGAAAAATATTAACGGTTAATTATAAAATACCGCTGATGAATAGATACAACAATAATCTCATCAGAATGTAGATACTGTTATTGCATAGACGGTGCATAACTCCGCTTCATAGATTAATATAACAAACAATTTCATGTAAGAACATAATCATAATTATGGAAAATTACAAAACTGACTTCGTGAAGCATTCATAATTTTCTATTAAAGCTTAATAGTGTAATAATGAAGTCTCATTTAGGTAAATACCTTGTAATTCATTTAATTATAATTTTAAGGAAATTAGAAATTCAAAACTTGAGTAAATATATATTGTATTTATCTGCTATCAAATATTCAATATTTTTTTAGTGGCGATTTAACATTTTTTATCTATGATTTCATATCATAAGACGTATCTCTACGTGTCTCTAGAACCTACGCTTTTTTATTAGACTCTTTTTTTTGTTGACCCGGGGACATCTGCTATCAGATTCCCCGTCGCCGCGGGAGCAGAGCCGGGACTATGTGGGACTGCGCTGAACCCTGAAGGAAGCAGCCCGACCACATTAAACCACCTGAATGTTCCTCCTCTTCACTGCAGATGGAGGTACGGTTACGCTATTGCACTCGTCCGCGCCCCCATCAGCGGCTGGCCGCATCCTGCGCAGCCCCACATAGCAGCGAGAAGGAAGACACATCGGTCCCCAGACTCCAAATGTGAGGCTCGCTGATCACCAGACGAACTTTCCATCCCAGGCCCCTCTATGCTGGGCAACAAACTCCCCCGAGTCCGCTACCCATGGGCCATGGGGGACCAGGACAGCAACCACTCAACTGTGAAGTTCAGTGGCTGCTCTCCCAGCCCCCGCGGCGGGTCTATTGGCTGGCTCCGCCGCAACATCTAACTCACATCCGAGTCCCTTAGAGCGCTCAACGCACGGGCCAACTGCCCATGTTGGACCGCGGAGGATAGGACCAGCGGCAACGACGCGAGTCTCAACCCGCGACCCCACTGCCACTGCATCACCCTAAGCAGTACAGCCTCGCCAGACTGGCGGAGGACAAGACGAGCGGCAACGTCACATCTCTGCCTCCGCAACCCTCCTCCCAGCATCCGCGCGGTCCCGCTCGGCCGGACCAAGACCAAGATGAGCCCGCACGGAACACCGTCCTTTTCGCCCTCTTCTTCTTCTAGCCTACCACTATCGACCGGCCCCGTGGGTTCCTCTTAGCCTCACCGTGGGAAGAAATCGACCACGGGCTTCTGAGGCCCTGAGAACTGATTTAACTTTATGTCCTGAAAACTCTTTTTCCATCCTCTAAGTGAAAACCACATCCTGTTCTTTATTCTTAGAGGATGGAAAAAAATAAAGGGAAGGAGCTGCCCTAACGGAATAAACGTACATACTTAAACCACAATTCTAACACACATGGCGGATTTAGTGCTGTACCATAATCATAGATAAGTCAATATCAACATGCAAATGTATGGCTTGAATGTTGAAACTGTTTTTTATGTTTGCAAATTTGTATACACATAGATTACTGTGATGAAAGCATAATTAATCCTAGGCTATTATTACAAGACTAGTAATGAGCCATTATAATCAAAATTAAATATAAAGTTATTTACCAATAAATGTAACGATGGAATTGCATAATCATGTAATCTTAACTAGATTCAAATTTCTCTTAAAATTTGACTCTTCAAAATGGAGCAAACAAACGAGAAGATGGTATTTGATCCAATGTTTCTGTTTGGCAGTCATATAATTTCCAACCATTATTTCTTTCTTTTTTCATTTATAGGTAAACTATAATAATAATGAAATAATAAAAACCTCGTAGTGAATTGTTTCAATAACAGAATATCGATAATATGTCTGCTTACAAGAACAACACTATCTCAAAATAATCGTCAGCAATCATCAAAATATACTAACAAACAGGCAATCTAAAGTAACCAAAGCAAAATTCGGCAAGACTTATGAATAAACTACTTAAATGAGTCCAACTACATGAGATATTTGGGCTATTGTATGATTTATAGACAGAAAAATAACACATGCCGCTGTAATGTAACATTCGGTTGATTTCCGCTTTTTTCTGCTACCGCACCCCTTAATACTGCAGTGTCAATATTTTTTTTATTACAATTCTAACACGTGGAAAAACATTTGTTTTGACATTTGATGCACTTCCCTTTGACAACCGTATCATGTACCCTTAGACTATGAAAACTAAAGGACATGTTATATTGACATATATAAATCAGACGTTATATGTATATGATGCATTTCGATGTTCAAAACATAAGCATGTTATTGTCTTTAACTATTGCGTACCGTTTTAAGCCAAAAGAGATAGCATTACATTTTGGTCTGTGTCGAACACGGAAATCGAAAATACGCAACGTCATCTTAAATGCCAACCGTGTCCGTTTCGCAGTACATGAGGTAAATGATACGGTTGTAAAAGGGAAGTAAATGACATGTCAAAACAAATGTTTTTCCAAGTGTTTTATTGAATTATTCGCATGTATTGTAATAAAATGGACAAAAATATTGACAGTGAGAACAATTAAGTATTAATAAAAATTCGTCGCTGCAGAATTACGGGATGTAGCATTAGAAAAAGCTAAAATGGAACCAATGTAACATTATACAGCCACGTGTTATTTTTCTGTCTATAAATCACACAAAAGCCGAAATATCTGATTTAATTAGACATATTTATGTATTTTATTTATAAATCTTGCCAAATTTTACGTTGGTTTCTTCAGATTGCCTATTTGTTTATATATTTTGATGATCGTTGTTAACGATTATTTTGAGATAGTGTTGTTCTTGGAAGTGTACAGATTAGGGTGAATATCTCATGCGTAAATTTTGCGAGTCCAGGCTGAGAAACCAGGTATAAAGTGAAGAAATATTAATGATTTATTTTTTATAGTTTAATTAGACGTAAAATGAGTTTAGGGCAAGAATTTCAGAAAATTAATTGTACAACAATAATTAATAAAAAATATTAATGTCCCGATTTTCAATTTTGCTGGTGTGTCCACTTTCTGTTTCATTGTATAAAATAGTCGTTCTGGTAAAATGTGTACGCTTTTAAGAAATAAAATTCCATGTATGTTATTCACTATTAGAAGCACTAACTAAAATCGTTAAAAAGTATTGCAATTACCAGTATGTGGGAAACTGGGTACTTGATCAAACATTGTCCACGCGAAAATTGTAGTTTTGGTGTCAAATATTCAACTGGTTGCAACTGATAAGTAGTTTAACTAAAAACCATTACGTTCTTGCCCCGCGCAACCCTCAGTCGTATGTTAGGACCTGGCAGCGAAAAACATGGGCACTGTGTTCCATTTCCCGCCAAAAAAGTAATTATATGCCCTTTGGTGGCACGTGGGACAAAAAATATTCAGCTTTCCTGGCTCCATTTGGGCTCAATTTTTGTTTTATCCTAAGGTCGTATTCTGAAACCAAATTAACAGACAAATTTTGTCATTATTTTATCACAATTTAATCGTCTCGGTTTGATTTTCAAGCTTTTACTTTTTTTTCCCGTAATTGATTTTTTGAGATTTCATCTTACGTGGCTCAAATTTGGTGGTTTTGGTGGCGTTTGTGTTACCACCTTAACTTAAAAACGCCACCAAATAAATTGTTATATTTTTGAATATAACTTTCACTTTCGAAAATTGTTTTAAAGTATTATGGTTTATTTGTCCCAATAAACTTAGAAAGATTACCTAATTGCTTTTTGATCTATTTGTACTTAACGATCTTTTAAATTTTTTATTTTACTTTTTTTTTTGTTGAGAACGTCAAACACGAAAATTTAGTTCATTGTTGTTTTCATTGGCAGTTGAATAACTACGATACACTACGCTATCTCCAGGAATGCTTTTTGAAGATAAATTGTAGAAACTCAAATGTTTACCATGAGGACATGCGGCGGGTTTATCGTTCCAATCCGGCGAGGACTTGAGGATGGCGTAAAACCCTTAAATGGGATAACCGCGGCATTAACATCAATGGTGTAACACCATTTGTCTCACCTAAGATTCACGGACGATCTCGTGCTATTTGCAAGTTTCGACGATCTCCAAAGGATGCTGGAACAACTATTTGATGCTTCTTTGAGAGTTGGCCTAAGGATAAATATGTCCAAGACGAAGATTATGGCGAATCTCTCCAGTCCGTCAAATACCACTGTCACGGTGGAAAATGAGAGGCTGGAGAGAGTAGATCAGTACGTCTGTCTCGGACATGTTGTGTCCTTTGGCAAAGAGCATCAGCCTAAAGAGATCTCAAAAAGAATCCAGCTGGGATGGGCTGCGTTTAGCAAGTTAGGTGACATCCTTAAATCAGGTAAGGTTCCACAGTGTCTGAAGAGCCGCTTGTTTAATCAATGTGTTCTGCCCACCATGACGTATGGTGACGAGACGTGGACGCTCACGCAGGAGACTGTATACAGGTTGAGAGTTGCACAGAGGGCCATGGAGCGCGCTATGCTCGGCATCAGCCTTATAAACCGAGTTCCGAATGTTGAGATCCGACGATGGACGAAAGTCCAGGATGCTGGAACTCGGATCATGGAACTAAAATGGGAATGGGCGGCACACCTAGCTAGGCAAGGTGATGACAGGTGGAGCAAGACATCGACTGATTGGTGGCCGAAGATGGGCAAAAGATGCGTCAGGCGCCCTGTTGCAGGGTGGGTCGACGACATAGTACGCGTCGCGGGGCGTCAATGGATGCGGCTAGCACGGGACCGTGATGGATGGCACAAACTTCGGGAGGCCTATACCCAGCAGTGGGTGAAATCATGCTGTGAATGATGATGATGCCTCATCAAGCCTCAATGTCCGGACATACCTACCGTATGTCGTCATGGTAAACATTTGGGTTTCTACAACTTATCTTTAGGAAACATTCGTAGAGATGGCGTTGTGTATCATAGTTCTTCAACTGTCAATTAAAGCAACGATGAACTCATTCCCTAAAATCCAGGGAAGTACTGCCACCTTACCTATTTCTGTCGCCAAGCAGTAATGTTAGCATAATTAGGTTTGGAAGGGTAAGGGTGCTGGTGAAGTTACAGGCACATGGGACTTGCCAACTTACATCTCAGGGTGACGGGCACAGTGGCAGTGCTCCTCAGATCTTTGCTTATTTTAAAGCTCTGAGTAGCACTGCCACTGTTATGGACAGGCGTGTAGCTTACCATCAGGCGCATGACTCGTTCGTCCCGTCACATGGTATTAAAAAGAAAAAGCGGAAGAAAATTCCAACTGTGTGTCGTTTTAAAGGGGCAAACAAATTGTTATCACAATTAAATTTACTTAATAGTCTTTGTTTTTATATATATTCCAACTTTAATGGCAATATTCAATTCTGGTGCAACCGATAAGCGTTTTAGTGGCGTTTCTAAGAATTGGTGGCGAGAAAAATTTTTAATTGCTTATATCTCTGAAATTAATGGAAATGGTTATATCCCGGTCAAGTATATATAAATGAAATGTTTCATTTTATTGCAAACGAGTCTTGATTACTGGAAAATCAAAAAAAAAAATTGCGCCACCAAAATTTACAATAAAATGCATTTCATATTCACCCATTATCAATATCCTGTTATTAAAATAATTCATTACGAGGTTTTTATTTTATTATTATTATTATTATTATTATTTTTAATATTTCAAGTTTACCTACAAATCAAAAAGAAAAAACAATGGTTGGAAATCATAGGAGTGCCGAATATAAACATTAAATCAAAGACCATCTTCATTTATTCGCTTCATTCTGAAGAGTCAAAATTGAACACAAAATTATCCACTCGTTTCCGATTTTTTCCCACTGACAACTCTAACTACTAAAAATTCTTATTTTATAAATTCAGCAATACAATGACCATGTTGGTCCAACGTTGCCGAGTGAAGGCCAATACTAACGCATGGACAGCCTATTTGCCTTGCCATCGTTCGGTGTCACTCGCCTAGCTGACCGAGTGAAAGCGAGCGCTAACGTGTATAGAGCTCGTTTGACGTGTGTTGTCACAACTCGCAGTCGCTTGTGACTACTCGTCTCACTTCGGAGAAGTGTCGATTTTTCTGCACAAATCAAAGGGCTCGGCCAATAGTAGTCAATTTACATTGTATAATCAGACATTTGAGTACTATTTAATATATGCGAAACATGTTTATACTAACACTGTCTCTTTTTACATCTCCTGTTATACCATGTTTTAAGCAAATAAGCGTATGATAGTAATTTTATTATTGATAATATTACTACTTTCATCTATTTCCAAAGTTAAATGGAAGCATTAATAATTCACTTAAATCAGTCACTGATATTAATTCTATACCAATACATAAATACAAAAAGCTTACACTATTTGGAATCTGTTAAAAAATTTCTCTATGAAAATATGAATCTTGAGGTTGGAAATGTATAGGAGATCTCCATATTTATATTTCAAAGTTTTCTCTTTTTTTATGTACTCTCGAATTACATTTTTTCTGTGCAAATTCACTTTTCGTAATATTTGAGTATTTGTAAACGCAAAACAACAAATTCAAAATTTCATGTGACATTCCCGGATATTCCTATACAACATAACCTAAAATATTCCCAAATGGAATGGAATGGAAAATGGAATATTGATCTACTTTAATTAAATGTTTGCATATCGATAATGGCTGATCGATAGATTAAGGTACGACACTAAAGAAATCCGCCATTTGTTCGTTCAATTTTTGTTTAGGTATGCACGTTCATTCCTTATTTAGGGCAGCTCCTTTCTTTTATTTTTTCCGTCCTCTAAGTGTTTCAGGTTCGAAACTTTACCAACGAGCTTTTAAATAAGACAAATGGCTTTTTTGTATTTATGCATGCATGCAAAACATGGTATAACAGGTACCAAGAGACAGTGTTAGTATAAACATGTTTCGCATATATTAAATAGCATGCAAATGTGTGATTATACAATGTCAATTGACTACTATTGGCCGAGCGCCTTTGATTTGTACAGAAAAATCAACACTTCTACGACATGAGACAAGTAGTCACGAGCGACTGCAAGTTGTGACAAGCCACGTCAACCGAACACGTTAGCGCTCGCCTTCACTCGGTCAGCTAAGCGAGTGACACCGAACGATGGGAAGACAAGACAAGGCAAATAGGCTGTATATACATTGGTATTGACCTTCACCAGGCAACGTTGGACCGTCATGATCATTGTATTGCTGGCTTTATAAAATAAGAATATTTAGTAGTTACGAGTTGTCAGTGGAAAGAGATCGGAAACGAGTAGATAATTTTGTTTTCAGGAACTGAGAATGACTAGTAAATGAGTCTTGTTTTATCTAAATTAAATATAAAAATATTTACCAATACACCTAATTATGAAATTGCATTATCATGTAATCTAGTTACATTCAAAGTTATGTTAAAATTTGACTCTTAAAAATGATGCGAATAAATGAAAATGGTCTTTGATTCAATGTTTACATTCGGCACTACTATATGGCGGTATGATTTCTAAACATTCTTTTTTCTTTTTTGATTTGTAGGTAAACTTGAAATAGTAAAAACAATAATAATAAAAACCTCGTAGTAAATTATTTTAATAATTGAATATCGATAATATGTACGCTTCCAAGAACAACACTATCTCAAAATAATCGTTAACAACAATCGTCAAAATATACAAACAAACAGGCAATCTGACGAAACCAAAGCAAAACTTGGCAAGATTTATGAATAAACTACTTAAATATGTATCGAGTTCTTAGGTTTTCGCGATTGTTACACATAGGAAATGAAACTATTTTTCCGGATTTAAATCGCGTATATTTGTTTAATACGCGATTTAAATCCGGAAAAATAGTTTCATTTCCTATACTTAAATATGTCTAAATACATGAGATATTTGGGCTTTTGTGTGATTTACAGACAGAAAAATAACACGTGCCTGTACAATGTTACATTCCGTCGATCTTCGCTTTTTCAAATGCCACATCCCGTAAGGCTGCAGCGACGAATTTTTATTAATACTTAATTGTTCTCACTGTCAATATTGTTGTCCATTTTATTACAATACATGCGAATAAGTCAATAAAACACTTGGTAAAACACTGGTACTTCCATTTGTCAACCGTATCATGTACCTCATGTACTGCGAAATCAACACGGTTGGCATTTAAGATGACGTTAAGTATTTTCGGTTGTCATGTTTGACACAGACCAGTGTAAAGCTATCTCTTTTGGCTTAAGACGGCACGCAATAGTTAAACAAAGACATTAACATGTTTATGTTTTCAACAATGAAGTGCATCATATACATGTAACTTCTGATTTATATATGTTAACATAACATATCCTTTAGTTTCCATAGTCTTAGCTGAAACAATAGCGATGGTATTTGACGGAATTGCAAAGTGTCGCTATAGGAAATCAGGTATTTAAATTTCTGCGACACAGTAAGGGTCCAAATTTAACTTGTCAGCCTTTACTCAGTTAATTATCCTAACAGTCATAAAAATAAACGGTTCAGTGGCTAATACGTCACCGCGAGATTCTAATTGAAATCGTAAAATGTGATGAGTTGTACACGTGTAAAATACAACGCATGAAATTGTTTACTTTATTGGTTTTCATGATTTATAGCTAGGTAATTGAATCAAACGTGAAATTGGTAAAAAGTGTAGAGTAGCCACAACCTTTACATCGTAAGGAATTTTCATACTTATATTCCCACGGTATAGTTTAGGTAATTTTAAAACAACGCATTGTATAATATAAAATAGTGGATGCAAAAGGCATGTTCCACAAACCCCGCAAAAAATCCCCACTGGTGGGGATTCTGGAATTTTATTCCACAAATCCCCACTAATGTAGTACATGCTAAGCACTGGGGATTTGTGGAATAAAAATCCCCAAGATATTCTTTTATAATACGTACGGACAACAGCACATCAGACTACACATTTTTGTTCATAAATCGCCTCCAGTGCAACGGAACAAGATACGTCAATGTGTAGTTTGATGTGCTGGCGTGTGTACATTAAATTTGTAGGTCTAGCTGTAAAAATTACATCCGTCATCATCGTCCCATCAACATAACGACACAGATTGTGTTGTTTTTCTTAAATTGAAAATGTAATTTTAAACTTTCTTTAAAATATACAATCATTCTTAAATATGTAGATACTCAAGCAATTTGCTTACCTTCGCCCTTGAACGCGTAAGAAAAGTCAAAGCGGTTCTACTACAAGGATATTTGCCAGTATTGTATTTGTATTGTCTTGTAGTCTATTCATATAAATATTGATTACAAAGTGCAAGGTTTTTTAATTGTAAAAGATTATTATTTGGTTGCATACGGCAAACACAACAATAGCCGATAAGAATTTAGAAGTACTGCAAGCCCATTTTGGGACAGTGACGTATAGAACGATTATCTTCTGAAAATAGTACGATGATGGTTCAATAAATGTATTTTGTGGTTTGACGTTCCGTCTTGCAACAAAACTTGCTCAAGTTTAAATTTTATTTTGGACTGAGGCCCGAAAACAGTCGATATATCCATCTATCTTTTGCTGTAGTTCGAAATCATAAAAAAATCAGAATAAATTAAAATTTTGAAGCCACTCATCAAATTCGGCAAAAAAATTGTCATCTAGTCAGCCACCCACATAACGGGCTTCAAGGTATTAAGTCCATTGCTGAGGCAGCAGTTTTAAGTTTGTATGTTCCACGCAAACGATTTATTTATACACGGCACCTTTAGGTCGGTGCACAAACTACATTACAGGCTGTACCTACTCCGATATCTGACTGCAAAGGCCATGGAGAAGAAAACATCTTGTCGAGAAAACATAATTGAACCAGATGTCAATTGCTGTCTCCTACTGAACACAACGCTTAACTGTTCAGTTTCAAAGTTACTTAAAGGTAAGCGTTACGTACCGCTAAATGAAGTTCCTTCCACTTAACGCTGATATTCCGTGGTACCCATATCATAACAAATAGGTACCTACTGACTATTATGAGCTACACTTAAGTCCATACATAATCACATCTGCAGCTAAATTATAGTTAAGGGGCCTTTCACGACGAAACAGTTTTCAAAATTGGACAATCGTAAAATTATGTAAGAAATACTGATGCCACCTTTGAGATTTAACTGTCAAGTACCAGCCGTTTGCTTTGAAAGATGATCGTATTCTATAGCATTTAAGTTTATTTGAACAGAGCAATCCCTAGAGTTTCTTGGTTGTTCTTCTCAGGGAAGTCAGCGTAGTGAACGAGCAGTTGCTTAAAAAAATACGTTTTCAAGTGTAAAAATGTTACCTATGGAATAAATGATTATTTGACTTTAACTTTGAATCTATTTTGTTTTTTTAGCAAATCGATAGGTAATCACAGTCAATGGTATTCACCAAAAAAAATCCCAAGAACTTCCCCCCAGAACAGATAAAGTTCACCCAGACATATATGTTAGTCTGTGACTTGACACCGCATACTGCATCGATAACCCCGCGCCCCGTGGTATAGTTTTATAATACTTTTTAGGATTTTATACGAAGGAATACATCAATGAGTACAATTCTTAAGAATAGTAAGTTCAACTTCTTTTCACCAAAACTTGTAGTAACTCTTTATCAAATCTCAGTTGGTACTGACTTGTGCCATATGTCGATGAACTTCGAACCTATCAGCCCCAATTTTCAAGTTTAATAACCGTTTTTTTTAATAGATATACGAGTTTTTCGGATGAATGCGTTTCAATACCTACACTCTATAATGATTTTCGTAAACAAGGGGCCTTACGCAGTTTTCGACTTGGTTTTATCCGTATTATTTAATGTAAAGTAGGAGGCAAACGAGCAGACGAGCCACTTGGCGAGAGGTGGTCATCGTCGCCCACGGACATCTGCAGCATCAGATGAGCCGCCTACAAGTTACCAGCCTTTGCGAGCTTTGTTCACACGCTTTTTAAAAAACCCCATATCATAGCACTAAGGAAATACTACAGGAGGAAGATCATTTCACGTCTTGCGGGTTCGAGGAAGGAACGAACGTAATGCCCGCGTAGTCTTACAAAGCCAGGCATTTAAAATGTGGAAATGGGCTCTACTCCTTTGACAAGAGGTGTGATTTATTTATTATACATACATACATATACACCGCGTCTATCAATGGTTTAACCATTTTCTTACTTCTATTCCAGTAAAATGGGATTGGTATATGTATATGATATGGTGATATAAAGATTAAAATTTTGTGAAAATTATGAGCGTATGCTCGCCCTATTCATTGACGTCATTTTCCACGGCAATTATTGATATGCAAGCTCGGAAAATCTAAGCTAATAAAACGATAACGATTTTAATTGTTCCGCTGAGTGGTAGTACGATGTTTTATAAACACGGCTCTTTATTGACCTTCTCATAATCGTTATTTTGGTACACGTTGGCGGTGGTTACGTCCACTTGGTTATAAATTAGACCCGTGCGGGCCTCAGGTTTCATTGTTAATTCGTTTGTTGAAGACACTGTGCTCACACGAATCATGAAGGTCCTCGTCGTCGTCGCGCTTTTCGCCTTTGTGGCAGTCCAGGTACTGACACTATTGTCATTAACATTAAGTAACCGTGAATAAATGAAGAAATTATTTTAGAAGTTGGTTAATAAATTAGATCACAACATTGGATTAAATTGCAAATGATTCGTAGGTGAGTCACGCTGCCCCTGCACCCGACGACGCGGCGCCTAAAGAGGACGCAGCGGCAGCAGCGGCAGCGCCAGTCGCACCGGCAGCTGCTCCAGTGGCGGCTGCTTCTGCAGCAGCACCCGTTTCGGCGGCGGGCTCTGCACCAGCGTCAGCTCCTGCGGCGGCGGCTCCGGCACCTGCTGACGCCGCACCCGTACCACTCGCTGCACCCGCAGCACCTGCAGCCCCTGCCGTGAGTACATTTGTAAATACATGAACAATAAACATCAATTACATAGAGCGTATAATATAGCAAGAAAAAAGTGATATCTAGTAATAACGTCGTTCATGCTGACAATCTTACATGTTAAATAACAAGTAGTTTGAGCTATTCCATACACATAACAATTTATGCCCGGTTCATTAGCAATCTATGATACCTTGATGGCAATTATTAATTAATAGTTAATACATTTTATCACCAAACCTTCGTAATATTGTCGTTGTGAAAATATTATAGTAAGAAGTGGCAAACAGTTTCACGGGAAGCCGTGCATTCATGTTTAGAAACAGAAATAAAAATAGGTAATGCAATCGGTTAGTTGAACTGGTCCCAACGGAAATTTTAAAGTGATAATAATTATTACAGTATAAAGTTACATTTAACTTTAGATATTTATTGTTAACAAAGTCCTTTCTTGTTTGATTGTAGGCTGATGCTCAACCCGCTGCTGATGCAGCGTCGTCGCCAACTCCTGCCGCGGAGGCTGGCAAACAGTAATCTGTAACAACACAACACAATTCCAGGACAGTGCTTCATTTCACAAAAGAATGATCTCAAAATTCATGTAAACCTTTGACAACAACCACGATTATCCCTCATTCATAACTAAGTATTAATTAAAGCACATGAAAAAAATTAAATGTAACCTTTATAGAAATACAATTTAAAAATACAATATAACAGTATTGTTCTTCAATTAACTTACGTAGTAGTATATATTTTGTTGTTGCTACAATGAGGAGCTACTGAGATAGGTATTGGGGTGGCGATATCAAATATCCTTCATCCATAGGTGCGCAGGGACCTTACCATGAACTCTTATTACAGTTCAGTATAGGTTCGTAACGACAAAAAAGCGGGATGGTGATACTACACTTCATGTAGTGCTGTCTCACAACGATTCATTTTAGGTCTTAAACTGAATCATAATAAAAGTTCATGGTAAGACCCCAGTTCAGTAAAGTTTAGGAGGATTTTACCGCCACGTATTATAAACTAATTAGATATCATTCAAGTACTGTAGAATTTACAAATAATCGATGCAACGGTAAACCAGTGTAACGCCTATTTGGCAATAAATTGCAAACTATAAAAACCACCCCCAGCCTAAATCTATGAATAAAAATTATATCGTATTAAAGTTAAAGTCAAAAAACATTATTTCCACAGGTAAAATAAATTTACACTTGAAAACGTAATTTTGACTGTGCTGACTTCACTGAAGAACGAGCTAGAAACTTTTAGGGTTGTTCTTTTCAAACTTAAATGTTAGGAATAAATACATTTTGAATCAAATTTGTGTGGAATCTAGAGCCATGTCGTCTTTCCATATATCAAGTTTGTAATATGACTTTTGAGTTAAAAAAACTTTTAATATAAGTTTTAAACTTAGGAAATGATAAGCTCAATATAGTCTCCGGAATATTATTGTAAAAACGTATACAGTTCCAAATAAAAGAATCGTCTACATTAGTTAAAATAGTGTGAAAGTACTTATTACTGAAACGTTTAAGAAAGTTTTATCACTCCTAGTGGAATTCACTCATCTGTAGTTAAGTTACCTGCAAATATCCACGAAATAGCTTCAAGACGCTTACCGCCTTTTATCCTGTGAAACAGCCACAAACATATACAAAAATTTCGGTTCATTCAATCAGCTATTATCTTATATTATCACCCTTTGGCGGTTGTGGCACAAAGTCCACAAAGTATGTAATTGTTATTTGCTTTAATGTGTACACATACGTCATTTCAAGTCAATATACACATATGCCTTACACACAGAAATTGTAAACATTTTAGGATTTTATCTGGGAAAATCCTTTTATTCTCCAGAATGAATATTGCAGCATCCATACTGCATATCGAAAATCATTACAGAGTGGACTGCAATGTAACCACCACGTTGGAGTACCTATGTCGGTCACTTTTAATTTTTTCATTTGTATCTTACAAAAGTTTCCAAAGCGTCAAGGAAAATTTGAAGACCCTTTCAAAAGAACTATTTTCGAAAATTATTTGCGTAGACGTAAACAATATTACGTCAAATTTATAGAGCAGTTAACAAGTTACAAAAGGGATCTAACGTTCCTGATGAAATCATTCCCAACTTTTCATTATTGCCTAATAACTCACTATTCATAATTTCCCGGTAAGGGGTTATCTTTGCTTGAAATAATTGCAGTATACTTCTTCTTATCATGTCTTGTCTCTTTGAGTAATATTTATTATAATATTGCTACCTTGATTGCTCCATCTGTGACGTAGTTGCGAACTTCCCTCGTGCAGGTGTCCATGCGAGGGACACATCAGCAAGCGACGCATGGACTGAGTTGGAGTAATGCAGTCACATTGGATTAGATTAGCATCTCTGAATCCTAAATGAGGATCACATCCTATTTTTGCAGCGACCTACCTCAATACGAAAACGGTTAAACGACTTCCACATGGATCACAGCAGATTGCAACCTTTCGGTAATTGTTCTTGAAGGATGATGAAACTATTATGTACTTTTAGGTAATTAAAAGAATGCAAACAAACTATATAAAAGGTTCTTTATACAACAAACGTTTGGTGTATGTCAGTATCTTATTAGTATTTTAAATTACATCAGCCATTCAACCCAGCCCATATAGTAGTTTAACCCTATTGAACTAATATGGGCAAAGGTGAAAGGGGAAGTAGCCAAAATGAATGTTAGTTTTAAACCAAAAAAATTTTTAAAAATTTACCCGAGGTGCTGAATAATGCTATAAAAAAAAAAAAAAAAAAGGTGCTGAATAATGCTACACCTGAAGACTGGAAAAACTGTGAAAGAAATGGACAAATGTATAAATGTCAATAGATAGAATTGTAAAAATGCGGGAGACTTATCATCATCATCAACATCATTATCAAGTGAATCTGATTCAGACAATTCAATAAATAATTAATATATTTATTTTTATTTACTGTAACACTGTAAATACGATTAAGTATTTTGATTAGAAACAACCGCATATCGTAAATATATGCAATTTTGAGATTTTTACCATGACCCAATCATTGATCTTGTTAAGAAAACATTTATTATTTTTCTAAGCAGGCTCATTGTTCAGAATTTTAAAGTAGTATAATATTAGTACTATTGTATTTAAATTAAAAAAATAAATATTTTATTTTATTTCAAACTATTAAATATTGGTTCTACTTTCGTTTTATTACGCTAATTATTTTAAACAAGTCAATATTTTTTATTACACAAGTTGAACACCCCTGCATCTGTCATTTTACACAGCTCTCGTTTGTTTACATTCTTTTAAGCATATAATAATCTTGGACTAAGATAAAAATCTGGTTATAAATACAGTACACGCCTTGCAAATTCGGATAGAGCCTTCGTGGTGCGCGCACCACCGCATTATTAGGGATACAATACTGCGGTGTTAGGCAGGCACCACAGAATCGCATTGAGTCCATGTAATAACAGCGAAAAAGACGTGCGTGTCCGAGCGGAAGCGAAACGCGCGACGTCCTTTTCGACATACGCTTTTTTTGACTGGCTCAATGCGATTCCGTGTTGACAAGTGTAGTGACTCCCTTAAAAGGTGTTGGTTTGCAACATCCATTATCTATTCGCACTGTGTCGTTAAGCGCTATGTGAACAAGTTTAGCGTGTGCCTTGTCTATGCCATACCACACACACGTGTCGCCGGTAGAGAAACACAGTGCTATGTCCGTATTCGCAGAACATCTGGTGGATTTAGACGTTCGAGGAGGTTATTGCCCTTCAATCGGAGGCATGAGAAAAAATGTTCCCGCTCCTCCTCCTCGGAGTTCCGATCGGAGGATAGGGAATTCCCCTTCATTTTGTTTTTATTAGGGGGGTTTGTAGTTCCACTGAACTAACACTGGCAGACCACTGGTCTGCCAGCGTTATACCCAGATGTTTTGGAAAACACTGGTGTTGAATAATGACTTCTTGCTAGATGATATTCAGAGTAGTCGGCTGACCTGATGATGTGGATTTGTTTGACATGTCTGAGTAACATGTCTGGGCCTTTGATCGTTTGAGACTGACGTCGTTTGCATCTTATTCGATTCTCAATTCATTCAAAACGGCGGTTTGAAGCGGCCGGAATGACGCTCCAAAACATTATAGCATAGAGGAAACCACTTCGAAGACACGGAAGTGTTAAATTAAAATAACATTATTGCGGGTTTGATTGTGTATTATTTGTAGACTAATAATAAAGACAATGCTAAGCAGGTAGGTGATCAATTACGATGTAAAAAACAGTATATCTCTGACACTACCACGAGAAGGCAGCTCTAGAGGAGTGAGGGTGACGGCTCCCGCGCTGCCTACGCGGTATCTCGACGCATGCTCATTGCCCGCGGTACCTTGTATGAACAAGGTCACCTGCTAGGGAAACAAACCAAAAAAAAATGAAGCAAGGTATACGATTGGATACAATGTTAGAACTTATTTCTTGGATACAAAATAAGAAGCGAACTATGCAAACACAAAGTGGTTCCCACCGTCATCGACCCATCCACTATTTAAATAATTGGACTAACCAGTAAATTTTGGTGCTTTTTAGTTTAAGTTTAATTTAAATAGGATTTTAGTAGATGGTTACAAAGACAGAGCATATGTTTTTATCTTTTTCCCGTAATAGTGGAAATAAAGTACTTTTGCAACACGCTGTTGATCGAAGCAAACCCTGCGCCACAGTCCAATTTGACCTGGATATAAATGATCTATCGAGCTAACAGTAGTTGAACCAGCAGGGGTCAAATACGCCGCAAACCTGGGGTTGCGAGCCGTGATGGCTGGGCTCTCCGGAGAGCGGTACAGAGCGAGGCTCCCGTGCAGCTTCCTTACGCCGCCGCTTAACATTAACTCGCCGTACGCCTTCTTGTCGCCTATGCCCATTTGACGCACTGGCCGCGTTAGATTCTACAACGTAATCGACCGATTATAGATCAACCTAATTGTTTTGATCGCTCTATCTACCAAGCGAATGTGAGAACCCGGCGTGATATCAGAACAAGATGATGCATTATCCACCGCGCTGTTCAAAGTTTCACACTCGCTTCGTGATGATGAAGTGAAACCTTCGTTATTTTCACGCGGCAACGGTGGTGGCAAAGGTTGTGGCGACGTCACGTGACGAGCTATTGTTGTTCGGCGGCTATCAATTAGTCGAATGAGACATTCCAATGCAGTTTGCTTGTTCTGGAAAATTGAATGCTTAGTTACAAAGTGTATACTACGTATACACTTATATACTACGTAGTATATAAGTAAATCAGTACGATGACTGGTTTTCTCGATTGTACTTAATAGGTACTAAATTGGATAAGTAGGTACTATTAATGGAAAATTGATCCTAATACATATTCATAAGTCTTGATTGATCTTGCATTATATAACTTAAGATATTCCACACAGAAATATAATTTAGGAAAATAACAATGTTTACTATGTACAGAAACAATTCAAATCTTAGTGCTCTAATAATAAGAGCGGACCTTTATTTCACTGAGGAGTGGCTCGAAATCGGCTACTTCTGAAGAGTCTTTTAATGATTCCCAACTCTTGAACAATTTTCTATCAGACAGCCTTACTGTACTTTCCAGTTCTCGAACTTCTGAAAAAAAAAACGGGCTGAGATGACACCAGTCACAATTTTCGTCATAATATGATACGATTGTTTTACATCCTTGGTCAGCGACAAGGAGTATCAACGTCACGGCTTATGCAACTTGTTAAATACTAAGATTTACCAGTATCTTTCAAGGTCGCCAAGTGAGTGGCGAGATGCTTGCGTTGAACTCGGACGGCACGTCGCTGTACACGAATTCGGCTGATGACGTCTCTTGCGTTACGCGCCTCAGCGGCAAGGGCTGCCACCTCTTGGGCTTCTTGCTCTAGTCGTCGTTCTAATAAACTAATCAATTCAACTAATTTTATTCAAACATTCGGACGACTGAATTAAGTAAGAACTTAACCAAAAAAGCGCAGATAGTTTAGTATATACATGAGTAGGTATAAACCGCGACTACGAGAATATATCCAATCAGATTGCGTCAATTTTTATGCAATTTATTATCGGCAAATAACATTATAAGCGAGAAGCTATAATCGCCCTTTAAAGATATTCAAAGGCAGTATAATTTTGCTAAAGTACACTCGTCTAAACATTTTTAAAACTGTAAATATTATGAAATTGCGTATTTTATCATTGCAATTGAATGTCATTTTACTATATCCATGTTTAATTACAACATATTTACATAACGTTTAAAGCGTCTTGAAGTATACATTGTACCTACATATAGCACCTTTGTAAAAAGGCATAATTATAACGTTTATTTACTACTTTGTAAAAGTTGCAGTTCTATGTAAACTACTTTGCAGTGTAACCAAAAATATTATCCATAATCCTAATTTATTGCACTTCAATTACTATATAAAATGGGAAATCATGGACAAAATCTAAAATCGTCTTTTCCAAGAATAAAACCTTGACTATTGATAACTCCAGGTTATAAGAATGTATTGCATTGTAACGTTGTTTACATTTAGGCTTTGTCATCAATAGATTGATATTTACAAATTTGTTTTTCATCGTGCTTGAGATATTATCTTAATCCAAAAACATTATGGAATAATGTCACTTTGCTGTAATAAATAATTATTTTTCCATGTCATGGTGACCATCTAGAACTCGTAGGCAACTCGCTAATAATAAAAATAATCCTCTGTACGAGATTTATTTTGTGTAAAGGATTTATTCCATGATAATATTTGAAAACAATAGTATTATTTGCTGGTTATGCAATGAGAAAATTGTAATAATTATATTACATAAAGATATTTGCATGTTTTTAAGCATAAAATTAAAAAACAAGTTTTTATTTTAAGTTTTTTGATTTTTCGTTTATTAATCAGTCAATATTGTCGATAGCTTACACAATATGAAGAGGACGTGTGTTTCCTCATCTACCCAATTCAGTAAAAAAAAAGACTCCTGTTAACTTGCAATTAACTTAAGTACGTCTTGACCCAATGCTTAAATTAATAAAACACTCTTATCACAATGTATAAGGAATTTCTTTGCATTACAAGCATTGGTTTAAGACATACTTAAGTTTAGTTCAAGGGATTAATTCGTTAAGTCGAATGACATAAGTGCCATTCTTCTTCGGGAGTTGCGATTTCTTTTTACCTTGGGTTACGTTACCTTGGGTACTCTCCAGTGACCTTTGCGTAAGACTGTATATTCCTGATGACTTCAACCAAGTTGTGGAGTTGGTCACAAAATTCCGGCAGCTGCTCTGGAGTCAAGTATTGTCCACCATACCTTAACATGAATAATAAACAAGTCACTCGCATAACTTATTTTGTAGTTTACACTTAACAAAGGTTGTCGAGTAATTTCCAGTACTAAATCGGAACAACTCATCTTCGACTAATCTTATATTACGGAGATAGCAACAATCTCTCGTATGTGCATTTGCTGTGAACGCTACCATGCCTGGCAAATGCGCAGTAACATTTTTGAATGTATTAGGTCCTTACCTATGAAATTGCCGTTACATATGGAAAAAATAGAAAAAAAATGAAAAATATATATTTAAATTTGTATTGAATTGATATTCAATTCGTTTTTGTGAAATTACTTTCTTTTTTTTTCTTTTCTTTATTCAAATGTAAGTGTACACTTAAACCGCCATCTCACCTCTGACGTTGATGTCGACGATGGAGCATGCACACCTAAATAAATGCCTATTCACTTTCGCATTGAAAAGGTCCAAGTTATAACGTTCAGGGAACAAGTCTGCAGGCAGGGAATTCCACTCCATAGCCGTTCGCCTTATAAATGTGGAAGCGTAACGCTTCGTGCGAATCTATGGAATACCCACAACATAGAGGTGGAATCCAAGCCTACGCCTAGTCCCCCGATGATGGAAAGCTGAAGGCGGAATTATATCGTGTAATTCCATCGCACATTCTCCGTGATATATCCTGTAAAATACCGATAAGCAGGCAACTTTACGGCGGTGTTCAAAGATCTGCAGCTTCGCCTCTACTAATTCCGAGTCTAAGAGTTCTGGTGTGAAGTAAAGCCTCACCCAGAAAAGGATGCCAAGCTTCGTGGCTGCATTTTTGGCCATGGATTCAAGTGCTTCGCCTTGCTTTTCTATATCCTCGCTCCATATGTGATAGGCATACATAAGAAGATCCCCAGTAGGACATTATAGCTATTGCACTTTTGCCATTTTAATGGAAATTCATTGATGCAATCAATTCATTCAACAAGTTAAGGCAATATTGTTGTTGTTCTTTGTGTTCATACGGCTCCCACCACAGACCACATAAATACTAGTAATAGACTGGTTAGTGGGCGGGGTCCGCGTTACCTAGCTTATAACCAGACGGGCATATGAGTGTCAACAGCGCGTCAGTCGTCGTTCAAATGTGATGCATGATTATTTTGTGGAAAAATAGAAATATGCCGAATTGTGCCATTATATCATGCCGCGTAAGAAGCCAAAGTTTAAAAAATACTCCGGGAGTGATTTCATTTCATCGGTAAGTACTAAAACTCTGTATTTTCTAATATTTTGAACAATACAATACTATAATTTCGAAACAAAACAACTATATCATATTTCAGGGAGAATAAATATTTATATGATGACTGTTTTAATAATAAAAAACGATTTAAGCGTGAATAGAAAAAAACACCTTTTGTCAGCGTGTCTCGCTACATAGATATTTCCCTATATAATCAATGCGTTTGATACATGTACGGAAGTTTAGTTTTACAAAATATATATATAGGCTTAGAATAATAACGCATAGAAACCTAGCCCGCACACGCTAAGTGAGGCAAATTGTAGGACGCCCTATGGGCTTACACGAGCGAGCGGGCTGTCAGTACTCAAGGTCAAGTTGCACCGCGAGCAGCTCAAAATTTTTTGCTAAAAATGACGAAATGTGCGGTAATTGGGTTTAATATAGAATATAGATCAGACAAATATAAAATAGACACTAACATCACATTCCACAAGGAAGTAACGCGTTTCAACTTGTATTTTTATGTAAATATTCACTAAAACAGAAAATTAATTTCGTTGCAACAAGATACGAAAATGTTGCAAAGTAACGGGTTTTTTCTCCCCATTTTGCTATTCTGTTTCATTTGCCTTCAAATAATTATATTACGTATTTTTTTGAGAATAGGCAATATCGCGACGGTTGCAAAATTTCTACAAATGTACACTGCCGCAACAACATTGTAGGGAATTTACGTTAGCTATTTTTACGAAATATATTTAGTATTTGCCTTCATTAGTTTCATGTGAAAAATCATTATTCTTGTTCATCATACACTCATTTAAAAAAATTGTCTTGCCCAGAATCAACAGTTCTTAACTAAAATTATTTCAGGAAACTAACACTGTCTAAAAAGTCATCGTCAGTTCTCCAAAATTGTGTATAAATAACTTTCAGGTTCAGGTTCTTAATTGTTATCGTGTACTTTTCATGTAAACATGCCCACAGATAATATCAGGCTATTTATATATTCAAATTCGATAGTCGCACTTAAACTCGCTTGTAGGTTTTTGTTCACTTCACTTTTTATTTTTATGGCTCCATCAATATGAGAACTGATGATTTTGCCAATGTCACAGTTGAAAGAAAAAAAACGAAACAAAAAAAAAATTTTCGCTAAGCTCTAATAGGACATTAACCGGTGTTGGTAAGTTGGAATATGAGTTAAATAAGAATTGGGTAGTATTTAATAAGGTGCCTACAGATTTGCTCGACATTGTCGATCGACAGTAACGATTGAGAATTATAGACGT
The DNA here is from genome assembly GCF_003589595.1 of Hyposmocoma kahamanoa. Classification (NCBI taxonomy): domain Eukaryota; kingdom Metazoa; phylum Arthropoda; class Insecta; order Lepidoptera; family Cosmopterigidae; genus Hyposmocoma; species Hyposmocoma kahamanoa. The sequence goes on from NW_020656077.1 coordinate 1,143,675, forward strand.
TTTCGAGGAGTTTTAGAGTGCTTATTACGAATGTAGCATTAATTTCTAAATCCAAGATGGTTGACAACAATTTTCAAAAATGTATTTTTGGTAAACCATAAGGAAATGGCCTGTATAACTGAATACAAGATGGATGACAAGACTTCTAATTCTTCTTCTTCTAATTCTTTGCCATCTTGGATTTAGAAATATGTGCTATATTCGAAATGAGCAGCCCCTAATATCTTGAAAACGACACCCAACTTGCCATTATTCGAAAAATCGTGCCCGCCATCTTGGATTTAGAAATAAGTGCTATATTCCTAATGAGCACCCCCAAATACCTCGAAAACCGATCCCCAACTTGCCATTATATGAAAAATCGTGCCCGCCATCTTGGATTTAGAAATGAGTGCCATATTCGTAATGAGCACCCCCAAATACCTCGAAAATGATACCCATATTGCATTTATTTCAAAAGTCGTGTCCGCCATCATGGATTTAGAAATAAATGCCATATTCGTGATGAACACCTCGAATACCTCGAAAACGATTCCCATATTGCATTTATTCGAAAAGACGTGTCCGCCATCTTGGATTTAGAAATGAGAAAAGTCGTGTCCGCCTTCATGTATTCAGATATAAATGCCATTTCCATAAGGATTACCAAAAATAAATTTTTGAAAATTCCTGTCACTTGACGTTGTCGATCAACAGTAACGATCGACAAAATCGAGCATATCTGTAGGCACCTGATCGACAGTAACGATCGACAAAATCGAGCAAATCTGTAGGCACCTGATCGACAGTAACGATCGACAAAATCGAGCAAATCTGTAGGCACCTCTAACTTAACGATGAGTTAAGCAAGATACAATTTCCCCACTTTTGAGGGAAATGTTATTCCATGGCATCATTATTTGTATATTTGTGTGCGTGCCGACGAGCGTAAATACAAGTTGCTTACGCCTACATGAATTTGATTTTTGCCTCACTTGTGACAGTTCGTTTTTTATGAAACTATCATTCTATGCGTTATTATTCTAAGTATATAGGTATATATGTATATTCATACTTGGTGGCTATTGTTATAATTTAATATTATGTTTGTAAACTTACATTATTATTTATATTGCTTACCTTCATTACCTACACTATTTACATTATTTGCTTTACATCTTATACTTTTGCTTGATATATATAAGTATAGTATTTAGAGTTAGGTATATATATTTGCGTGTGATGCACTTTGGTGGCATGGCTTATCGCAGCCCAGATCGCTCACCATATGGTACTGGCAGAAAACCAGCACTGTTTGACTTCTCTCGGTCTATAGTATTTATGCTATGTCAGGGCCATTTCAGCACAAACTGTAGTCATAGGTACGTACATTAAATTTTTTAAGTTCTTATAGTATTTGTTTGTTTTTCTCACAGTATTTGTTTTTCTCGCAGTATGTGTTTTATATAAATGTGTATAAAATTAATAATGAATGTTCTATGTGCTTTTATGTTATACTCTGTGAAGTGATTGTAAATGTTTTGTTTCTGTTTGTATTTGTGCTGAATAAACGTGTTATCTATCTATCTATCTGTCTAATATTTCAACCCTTCCAGTGATCCGATTGACCTGAAATCTAGTAGGTTAATGAAAGTACGATGACAATATAATAAATCATTAATACTGTGATTGTAGCATGTAGCTGCGTATACGCACTTGCCTGCGTAGCTAATAACAATTAATATTTTCGTGTAGTAAAAATATAAAAATATTATAATATTTAAATATTAGTAAAACCTTATGTGCATTTGGTAACAAATGTGTGCGTGTAAAAGTCAGCTACACTAGTTCTCGAAGAAATTGCTTTAAATTCTGTTTCCATATACTCCGTGGTTAACCCTAATTATAGCAAGTTTATAGCAATGACTAGTTCAATATTCCGCTAGTTATGAAACATAATGTCGATATCAATTAAATGTCACATCCCTATCTGTAGATTGTCTTTTTGCTTTTGTTCCTAGAAGTTTGGGTTCATAGGATTCTTAGGTTTTATGTGACTAGTAATAATAAAACCTTATTAGATCCAAATACGTTTCAATTTTTGTTACCAAAAGTTTTTTATTATTGTCTATTTTCGTTTGATAATTTATAACCAATCAAAATTATGTTATCTTAGTACTAATGTAAGATTACGTTTTCAAATGTGTGCGTGTGGCGAAACCGGTTTTGATACAAAAGTTGCTTTATGCCATTTCTATTCTTTTCTTTCTCCCGTGGCTCTCACTTTCTTTGATTTTTGTAATTCCAATTTGATGCAAATAATTAATATCGTTTTATCACTTAGGTACATTGAAGCTGCTGCTAATTACGACTTGGTTTAAGATGAATCTGCTTCCAGTGTGGTTTTCAATTCATCTTTATCGACTTTCGTCTCCGATCTGCCACGGGACTCATTGTTGAAAACAAAGAAATTTTCAGAACGCAAGCCATCAAATCAAAAACGCACTGTGCGCTTACTTGCTCTAAATGGACCATACATATAGTTGATATTGGGTGCCGCCTGTGCTGCGTTGGTGCAACGACAGAACTTGTATTCGAAAAAAACAGCGCAATTTCGATTTTTCCATTGTCACAGAAACAGCTAAATAAAAAAATCAAACGGCAGAAAAACAAATGAATATCGGATTGTTCTAAAAGAAATATCGTAATCGTAACTATATTACTAACTATAATTTGAATGAAAACCTCTAAGTAAAATGAAAGATATCTTTAAACGTTCCAGTATACGTAATCGGCAATTTCGTAGGTATATTTACTTATGATACCAAGTTTCTTTTTATGATATCAAGTGATGGGACGAACAAGTCGTGGTAAACGAAACGCACCTGTCCATGACAGTTGCAGTGCCAGTCAGAGCTTTAAATCGCAAAGATCTGAGGGGCAGTGCCATGCGCCCGTCACCCTGAAACATAAGTTCACAAGTCCCATATGCCGAGTTCTTAGGTTTTCGTGATTGTTACACACGGCAAATTAAACTAATAATTAACTAAGTCCCATGTGCCTCTAATTTCACTAGTACTCTTACCGTTAAAAATCGGAAAGCAGTAATGCCCACATTACTGCTTGGCGGCAGAAATAGGTAAGATGGCCAACTTCTCAGGATGAACTCTTTCACAAGGGCTCTGTTACTATTTTCATATATAGATAACGCGAACACATTTAAATCAATACTGTATTTGCCTTTGCCGTAGCAAGCTGGGCGTACTACTGCTTTAGTCGGAAGTAAACGCAATGTACTAAAAAAAAACTATCTCAAAAAGCACCTCAAATCTATGTTAGCAGGGAACTGATCTTCGTCGACGGGCGTATGGTATGACGGGGGTGGCGAGACCGACGTGACATGAGGATGCATGGCGACATCCACCTCTTCCTCTTCTTTCTCTACGCCTTCAAATTGCATGCTTTCCACCGTACTAAGAATGACAAAGATACGTTTCCATTAGCAAGCTTAGGGTAAAATCGGGATAGATGCCGCAGTGGGATAGATGCCTCGTTTTCAAAAAACGTAACTTCCCCAAATCGCAACAAAAAATAATTAGTTTAAATTAAAAGGTTCAAAATTTCAGTCACATGTGTGTACTGTCGCATCACTTTGTAAGTTATAATCAATTCCGTTTTATTTTTATTTTAACTATACACTGGGTCATTAACTGCGCACCTAGGTGTCAATGATCGCTCTTTTGTATATAGCTTAGTTATATAATAAAAGGGCATATATACATATCGAATAGGATAGTTGCCTCGATTTTTCGCGGTACAGGTTTAGGGGCAAAGGACAAGACAAGAAAGTTAAGAAAAGAAAATAAAAAAATACATGATTTTAGTGAAAAAGACATGTAAATGATAATAGTTTCAAAGTAAGTAAAAGTACCAAAAAGACAAATTATTCACAGTTCAAATAGCGAACATTTTTGTATAGAATGTTTTGACATCTACAAAAATACGAACTGAATTAGGTAGTAACTTTAAATATGTATATATTTATTATTAAAGATGTAATATGTATATACAGTATATTAAAGGTTATAAATAAAACATTTTATTATGAATTTTTCTATTTTATTCTAAAGGGCATGTATGCTTCTTAGTATTTTCATTGTGTGGCGTCTATACATATAGGTAGGCATCTATCCTCAAAGAAATAGGTTTGCAGTCAATTTCTTCAAAATCAGTAAATGTTAGATCAATAAAATCAAGTATTAATGTGATGTAAAAGATTAAACTAGTTATATTCATAGGAATTATTCATGGTAAACCAATAATTTTAAAATTAGGAGGCCCTTTCAAAAAGTATCCCGGTTTTACCCTACAGATAAACAGATTTTGATACACAAGCTACAAGTAAGGACTCAAAACAAATGATATTTTGAGTAGGTACGTACTATCATTGACCACATAACTAAGTAACCGTATGAGGCTTGCTTAGAAAACCGCAGCACATAATATCATATCGCTGCCTAGTGATTTTGATTCATATTGGAATCGGACCGATCAGGCAGTCTCGAAATCCGATGACTTTCCGAGCGAGAAGATGAACCTGATTCCTACTATATCTTTCTAATTTGTAAGTTAAATCAACTATTGTTCCGATTTGAAATGTCAAAAGTTTCCGATCGGCCAGCTGTGAATCGCAATTATGAGCCTCGACTCAGAAAAGACGCAGTTTCCGATCGGGAGAGGCAACCAAAATCAAGCAGCGGTCTCCAAAGCATAGTATGCGGATACCGCAAAGCAATTAAAATAATAATTTTATCTGCCTATATGAAAAGTAATGTTGTTCATGTGCACAATACCAACATTCAACGTTGCGTTTTAGGACACCTGTATATGGTCGTAGCAATGGTCATAGCACGTTCTTTACTTGCGATTGGAATACGTAAATCACTTTAAAGTTGGATAGTGACCTCTACGTGTACCTTACGTAGCATACTTACTATGCATACTTCCTAGACAAGAAATGCGGAAGGGTTACCTGATCATATATCATAGTATAACAAGAGCAAGTAGAGCAATTCCCGCCTGTATGGCGCGTAAAAATGTCTATGCTACGCTCGGAGTGTAGCGTTGTTACAATACTGTTTTAGTTATATAGTCTCCTACTTTATTTAGTTTTTTAAATGCCGAGGGACCGCTTCAGTTGTATAATTAAGAGCCTATATGACCTCAGTTCGAATTGAAAATTTTTCCCATATTTCTTCAGTCGAGCAGCAGGGTCACTGGCTTTATTTCAGAATTATTTTTTACAAACTAAATTAAAGCCAATTGGAAAATGTATACATTATATCGTATACTATACGTGTTCTATTTAGGTCAGTTGATATTAAAAAAATCATTGGTGTACGCAAAGTACCCATTAAATACAGCTGTTTTCCTGTAAACGTTCGAAGTAACTTTGTTTTTTTTCCTATCGTCTATTTATTGGAATCGTGTTTTCACACCGTTTATATCCTCAATTTTACTAATTATGTGTTTTCCAAATTGATTGATTCTATACTTTCATTGTTATGCGGAATCAACCAAAGCCATTTTGTATCGACTCTAAATGACACATGCGACGACCCGCGCTATGCAACGCGGGTGCACTGTGAGCTCTTATGCGAATGTGTGCTTCCGTACGTACACCACATACAAGCCGCGCTGCTACGTTTGTATGGAGTTGCCATACATGTCCTATTACACTATGGCAGTGTGATGTGAACAAATTTCGCATTTTTACACCTGAATGGTGTAGAAATGCGGTATAGAAAAAAATCACTTGGCCATCCGCGAAACTTGTCATACTCGGTGCTTGCAGTGCGCACTTGTTATAACTCCAACTTTACTTCAGTATAAAAACGCTCGCGAAAACCAATCCATAGTGACTAAAGCCATGCAAAAGTTAAATCGTTTCTTAACTTTACCTTTATAAGCCACTAATCATATTTTTTATTCTCTTACCCCGATGAAGTAACTGATAAATGCCTATCAAGAACGTTGTAACGATGGTGGTCGCCACGCAGTTTTCCCAGCAGTCGACCCAGCAAGCGCGACTGCTTCCCTCCTCCCTCCATGTTACGCCGGCTTTGTGTTTGACCCGTCGGGGCTCCCCTCCTGGATCACTTGCGATTCAACCATACAGCCATATTGTTATTACCAAGTCAAGATGGCCTGAAAAACTAAGACAACGGATAACAAATATTTACCCAACAAAACTTACGTATATTTTTTTAATTTAAAGACAGAAAAGAATATTGGAGTAACGTAATTTGTGTGTTCGAGCCCATTTTTATATGTTTTTAAGTTTGATTATTATTTGTCACAAATGTTTGAATAATAATTAAATCATTTTATATTTTCATATAAAAATCCAAAGGCTTATGAATGGTTGGTCTACCGCTTAGACTATGAAAACGAAACTGTAAGCTGTTTGCTGACACCCCACTGACATATTTAGGTACAATAGTTTAAATTATTTAATATAGTTTTTAAATTCTCCATGGTATTATCAATGATATTAAATTATTCATTGGTTCCTATATTTACTTACATTCTTTTTGCTCTTTTGAACTAAACTTGAAATAGTCGTTATTGTAATCCCGCCTATCTTTCCTTTTTCTCTAATTTACATTGATACAGTTACCACCACAGACCACATCGCATGCTTATTCAAACAAAGAAATAAATCTAAATTAATGTTTTTTTGCAATTAAGGTTTAAAGTTTTGCATACTTTAAGGTATAAAGTGGATAAGAAAATATGTAGATTAATTTCAACTAATAGAATGATTGTAACTTGCAGATGAGTATATAATTTGCAAGAGTCATTTAAAAAATTTATTTATTTATTCTTTATTATCAAAATTATGAATTAAAAAAAGTTCCTCACTTAATTCACTTTAAGGTTTAAACTTGGGATATTTTATCAAGTATCACGCGAAAGAAGATACAATAAGCCTGTTTATTATCGTCTTGTCCTCCCTAAAATAAACAGCACGATCTTTGACCGCAGCACCTATGTAACAGCGATTAGAATTTATAGCAGACTTCCAATGGAAATGAAATGTTTAAATGGTGATAAATTTAAAGCTTGTTTAAAAAAATGGTTAATTGACAAAGTTTTTTACAATCTTAACGAATTTTATACACTCCCGGACACATAAATCGAGCCATCTTGCATTTTTATTTTTCAAGTGCCAGAATAAAATTTGTTTTATTATCATTGAAGAAAGAGTTTTTGCCGATTTCGCAAATTCAAATTTTCAACAAAACCTTTTGCAAATGATGTTTAGTACACCAGTTTCAAACTTGAATTAGTTATTGATCAATCAAACATTATTTAAGCTAAGGACATTTAATACTGACAATGCAAAGTGGCTCGAAATATGTGTCCGGGAGTATATAAAGACATCAAATATTTGACAATTGTATAACTAACTTAATTATAATTTAAATTTTTGACATTTAAGTTGTAATAAATTTTAATTGAATTGTAATTTTAAGACATTGTACGCCTGATTTGGGTAAGAATTGTAGATCTAATCACTTATAAGTAACACCTGTATTTTACCAATTCATACAATAAATGTTTCTGATTTCTGATTTCTGATATCAAAAAGATAATCAACCATAAGGTTAAATAAGGCTTTACTCCACCTTTATGTTGAAACATTTAAAAATTACTTTTATGAAATTCCCTATATTCCATGTTCCGCTCCCTTTTTATGAAAATTGACGGAGTCCGTTTCTGGATTTTTTGATATTAAAACAAAATATGAAATTATATTTTATTTCAATTATGTTTCAATCAATAAACTTTCACAAAAAGTATAATAGGAACATATAAACAAGAACATATTCTGTCAATAGTGAACTAAAAATTTCAACAGCCCCACGCTTAGCTTACTTTTGGACAGAATCGGAATTCTGTCCAAAAGTAAGACTGAACTTTCCGGCGTATGAAGATACGCCATTTTTTAGTTAGTTTTTGTCAATTCTGTCAAAGTTAGATTGTAGCTATTAAATTTAGACTTATAATAAAATGCCGAAGTGTCGCCTCAAGGACATGGCACCACCGCTTCTAAGTCATAACTCTTCTCTTCTCAAAGTCTTCATCATTTTTTTGTAATTTTTGGCAAACAGTTTGTTTTTTCTTCTATATGTTGCTTATATTTTTCTTGTAGCTCCTTTTTTCCTCAGTGGAGTTATTGTATGGTAAACATAAGTCACTGTTCTGATTTTTGATGGAAGAAGCTAATATTGAATTCTTTGGTGAATGTTTTGTAGTACCTAAGCTAAATAGTTACATCAGATTTTGAGTTTTTTTTATACATTAAAAACCGACCTCAAAAGTCATTCAACTAGTTTGCCACTCTTAGAGGTGGAATGTTTTCTTAAAATTTAAATGGGAACACTCCTGAGGTACCCTCTTTCCAACAAAAAAGAATCATTAAAATCGGTTTACAAATTATCATTAGCCGGAGTTATCGCGTAACATACATACAAAAAAACATACAGTCGAATTGAGAGCCTCCTTCTTCTTCTGAAGGCGGTTAAAAAAAGGTGCGTATTTGACCTCCATCTCACCTGATAGAAAGCGACGATGAGGTCGAAATTGTGGCATGCACACCTAAATAATGTCTATTGACTCTCGACATGAATGGTCCAAGTTATAGCGGTCAGGGAATAATAAGTACGCAGGCAGAGGAATTATATAAATGTGGAATTATATAAATATATATAAATGTGGAAGCGAAGCGCTACATGCAAATTCTGGGAATGTCCACAATATAGTGGTGGAACCCCATCCAACGTCTAATCACCCAATGATGGAAAGGGGAAGGTGGAATTAACTCATGCAATTCAATAGCACACTCTCCATGATATTTCCTGTAAAATACTGACGAGCAGGCAATTTAACGGCGGTGTTTAAGGCTCTGCAGTTTCGTCTCTACTAAATCCGAGTTACCTACAAGCCTCTTGACACGATTATCAAATCCAATCCAATGTGGCCAGTTGGTATTTAGCAGATCCATCCCATAAGTGGCAGCAGTACTCCATACACGACCGGACTTGTGCTTGATACGGCTGAAGCAATTGTCCCAGTGTGACAACCGTTAGTCGCGCAGAACGCGACGGCAAAAGAAAATAGGACGGGTGCTGTATGTGCACCAGGGACGGCTTGCCTAAAGCACTAGCCGTACAAAGAACCGTATGAAGTCTGTGCAAACGGGCTGATTTCGGGATAGGAATTGACTTAGATAGTTCGTGCGCGGGCATGCTCGCGCAGGTCATAGTGCCCTAAGTATACTAGGACAACGAGGGTCACCAAAACAGTAACGTAAAATTTAAAAGATTGGCATCGCCCCAATCGTATACTGCCTTAAGAGTGAAATTCAAATGACTAACCATGGACTCTTGACAAGACTGGATTTCTTCTCCATTAACCCTTGCATGGGTCAAGTACCTATCCACAACTGTGGTGTCATCAGCATACCCATAGATGCCTGGAATTGGCTGGCAAAGGCTTTGATAGCCCTTCTGTAGTCTCGCTCCATAAATAAGAAGCATACACAAGAAGATCCCTAGTAGATCGCCGTCTTCGGAATCCTTACTCGCGATCACTGAGGAGATCGTTATCTTCAAGGTACGATAGGATACGGTTGTTAAGTACACGTTCCATAGTATTGCTGAGTATGGAAGTGACTGAAAGAGGTCTATAAATGACAGAGTCAGCTCAGCTTCCCTTTTTAGGTACAGGTTGCACGTTTGCAAGTTTCCAGTACCTCGGGACTACACCAGTCTCTAGTGAGAGGCGATACCAGCGTGTGAGAACAGGAGACAACTCTAGCACACAGTCATGCAGGATTATTGCTAGAACCTCATTTGGCCCGCTAGCCTTATTTACGTCTATACTCCGCAGAGTTCTGATAACCTCTTTTTGGTGTATGCGAACTGGCGACATACATTCGATACACCTGCAGTTATGTTCTGAGAATGTCGATTGGGACGTTTAGAAGAAGTCGAACATTCAGAATCCGATGATCTGCTGGATATATGAACTTGACGAGGATGAACTTGAAGAAGATGAACTGTAGGATGACTATGGTAAAGATATTTGTAAGTTTTGATTAACTTCAGAATATAAAGACAATGTCATCTGCGTTACTAGTATCATCAATTATTTGTGGTATCTGATAATATCTCATCACACCTATTCATTGATTAGTCCAACATATTTGTTTTTCCTGAGTTGTATTATTAATTATAAAAACTGGTCTAAATACTTTTTCCTCGTAAAAAATAAGTAGTAATTGTGAAAAAGGAATTCATTAATCCCATATTATGTTACCACCATCGCAATGCTCATGCCAGTGCTGGTATACTAGTGTGCAGATAATGGAGCGGCATGGAAGTGGCTGTATATTTCTCGTACGAGTGATACTCTCTCTCCTCATCGTATTACGGGATAGATATAACCTTAGAATAATAACGCATAGAAACCTAGCCCGCACACGCTAAGTGAGGCAAGTTAGAGGCTTCCCAAACGGCCTACACGAGCGGGCGGGCTGTCAGTGCTCAAAGTCAAATTGCACCGCGAACAGCTCCAAAATTTTTGCTAAAAATGACGAAATGTGCGGTAAATGGGTGTAAAAATAGAACAGGCAAACATCAAATAGACACTAACATCACATTCCACAAGGAAGTAACGCGTTTCAACTTGTATTTTTATATAAATATATATTCACTAAAACCGAAAATTAATTTCGTTGCAACAAGACACGAAAATGTTGCAAAGTAACGGATTTCTTTCTCCCAATTTTGCTATTCTGTTTCAAAATAATTATATTACGTAATTTTTTGAGAATAGGCAATATCGCGATGGCTGCAGTTTTTTTTATTCTAATGTAAGTGTGCACTTGACCTCCATTTCTGCAAGTTAAATGCGTACAAATGTTGATTACAAAGAGCAACCCCCAGAGTTTCTTGCTCATACTTCTCGGGGGAATCTGCCTTACGAATGAGCGGTAGAGTTTAACCAATGTGACGATTTCTAGTATAATAATGCTTACCTATGAAAAAAAAATATGCTCATTACGAATATAGTACTTATTTCTAAATCCAAGATGGCGGACACAATTTAAAAAAAAATGCAATATGGGTATCCTTTTCGAGGTATTTGGGGATGCTCATTACTAATATGGCACTCATTTCTAAATCCAAGATGGCGGGCGCGATTTTTCGAATAATGGCAAGTTGGGTATAGTTATTGAGATATTTGGGGGTGCTCATTACGAATAGCACTTATTTGTAAATCCAAGATGGCGGACACGATTTTTCAAAAATGTTTTATGGGTGTCCGTTTCGAGGTATTTGGGGATGCTCAATTCGAATATGGCACTCATTTCTAAATCCAAGATGGCAAACACGATAGTTCAAACAAAAGCAATATTCGTAGTGAGCACCCCCAAATACCTCGAAAACGATACCCAACTTGCAATTATTCGAAAAATCGTGTCCGCCATCTTGGATTTAGAAATGAGTGCCATATTCGTAATGAGCATCCCCAAATACCTCGAAAATGATACCCATATTGCATTTATTTGAAAACTCGTGTCCGCCATCTTGGATTTAGAAATAAATGCTATATTTGTAATGAGCACCCCCAAATACCTTGAAAATGATACCCAACTTGCCATTATTCGAAAAATCGTGCCCGCCATCTTGGA